>NW_009942820.1:124172-133652 GCF_000696875.1 Nestor notabilis | reverse complement strand
GTGAGTGTCCGGAGAGGTGGAAGGTGAACTTCAGGTTTTACTGCCCTGCGGTTATTTTGTGCTGTGGCGATTTCTGTTCATTCCCGCCGGTGCACCTCAGTCCCGGTGCCGGGCCGTGGGAGCGCCGGCAGGAGACGATCATGAGGTGGAGGGCTCGGCATGGGCAAAGCTGGGACCTTCCACACAATCCCTCCCTTCAGCCCGCGTTCACTGCACTCCTTTGTCTGGTGACCTTTCCACGGTGAAGTCATGTGTGTGACTGGGGATTAAACAGAAAAATAAGTCTTTTAGCAAGACTGGTCCCTCCACAGCCCCTGGTTTGTTTCTTGGAGTTGTGTTCCCATCCAGTCACTCGCTGATGTGTCTCCATAAACATCTTCAACCCCATTATGCCAAATGACATTTGGCAGTGCCCACATTAGTACTAAGCATTTGTTAGGTGCAGGGCTGACGCTTGCCTCTGTGAGAAAGAAGTGCAAACTGGAAAACACTGTTTTGCTTCAGTTCATCTAACCCCTCAGAACTCTTTCTGTTCCTTGCGGCTGCGGTGCTTGGCTGAATACGTGATCAGCCCCTCTCTAGGGTACAGGAGATAAGGTGGAAAAGTCGGTATTTTTCTTCCGGATTAATTCAAACAGAATCATGTGGCCATCATTAGAGTATGGACATCAGCTCTCAGAAAAAAATCACCTTTGGAACAACAAATCCTGCTGCTATTGCCATTGCCTATTTCTGACCCCTCTGTGGCCCAGAATGACTTCTAGCAAAGCAAAAATGATTTTAATGATGAAGATTTTTAGGGGTGAGGACTAATGTTACGAAATGAGCTCTCCATGCTCCCTGAAAAGCAGACTGCTGCAGAGTTATGGCTGCTGCTTCTTCTGCTTTGCAGGGGAAAATAAATCATTTTGGTCTTGAAAGATTTAAAGATTTTCTTCAGAATCCCACTTTTCAGCAGGGTAAAACACGATGAATTTTCCTGTGTAAATTAATGGTAGCTCTTCCCTTACGCAGGTCAACAGAAAGGGTTTCGTTATCAGGGTAAGTGGCTTCCTTGCCACTGCCTCTCTTCCTTAAAGCTTATCATTTGCCTACCCTTAAAACCTCAGCACAGTGTTCTAATATCAGCTGCTTCATTTCAATTTAGGTATTTTTTTGATGGCGTGCTCATTTTTTTATTGCTTTGAATTACTTACGAGTCTGCCATTCTGGCGGGAAAGGATTCTCTGGGACAGCACTGTGCTTGCTGTGTAGTTAGGAAAGCTCAGTCATGTGCTTTCAGGATTTGAAGGTTTCACTATGGTCTGCTCTTGCTCTGTGTTCAAGCTCTAATTCCTTTCTATAGGCACCTCCTCTCCATGCATAGCTGAAGCAAAGCCAGAGCTTTGATTTTGTTGAAGAATGAAGCTCACTTAGTTTGCCAAGAAGATGTGAATGAGGTTGCTGCACCCCTTGCCAAGCACACCCCTGGAGAGAGCAACAAGCAGAAAAACCCCATAGTCTCCCAGCACGAGGAACCACGCGCTACCTATCTGCATGCTTGACCCAGCACAGAAGTACTGACATGCCTCAGCATGGCTGGCTGCCTGGCCTGGGCTGTTTCAGCCTGGGAGAGCGTTCTGCAAAGCTGAGGTGGGTCAACTAATAGTGCAGATTTGGTGCATTCTGCTGCCTTTTTTTGGCTGCTGTTAAGATAAAGCCCAACTGTCCTTAGCAGTAAAAATAATAGATGGATAAATTTTTTTGAGCTTCTGAAGGAGAGAGAAGGGCAGCTCTTCACTACTCAGGTTGCTAACTCTAATGCTCTGCCACCCACAGGGATGTGCTAGAAAGTTCCTATGGCTGCCCAAGCACAAACCTCTTAAAAAGGGTGAGATAGCAGCTGTAGCTCCTTTCCTAGTGTCCATATTCTGGCTTGAACCAGCTATATCTGAATGCCTTATTTGATTGAGGACAGGGAGTTGTTTTGCTGCCCCTTAAAGCAAAATGATTTGGGCTGTCCAAAGGTCTGGCTCCAGCTGTGTGCTGTTTAGGGGGCAGGTGGGAGAAAATGTTCATTGGGAGCAGCTGTGTGTCTGTACACAGCAGGTACCCGTTTCCTTGTGAGTGGAGTGGCACTTCAGCACTTCTGTACAAGCCCAAGACGGAGTTATTCTATATACAGTGAATTTGCTCAGTAGCTGTTCGAGGTTTTTTTCTCCATTTTCTTCATAATTTCAGCAGACAGGACATGGATAGTGAGGAAAAAAGCACGTGAGTTTATCAGAACTTAAGGGGAGCGGGAGACCTTGTTGGTAGGATCCAGTCTTCTGGTAGGAAAGACAAGGGGTTGGTGCGATGAATCTATGACTAGCTTAAAACAACATTTCTGTGCATGGGTTGGGCTCCAGTGGGAGGTAGAGGTGCCGGTAAGGGATCTGTAGCTAGCTTAGGTGTAGGTGATTGTATGTACCTGTAGAGGAATGCTGACTTTCTCTGGCTTCCTTAGTTATAAATGCGCTTGCTTTTTATTTCTAACTTGAGCTGCTACCTACTGTTTCAATCACATGTGTGGTGTCCCTGTCCATGGCAGGGAGGTTAGAACTAGACGATCTTAAGGTCCTTTCCAACACAAACCATTCTATGATTCTATGATATGATTCTATGATTTTTTTGTTCTGGTTGTGGCCTGGAGAAAATTGGCCCAGGCTGGGTTTGATGAGTGTGCTGAGGTGGGGGGCTGACAGGACAGCAGCCTGGTGTTCACTGTACTATAGTGTCCCAGTACATGGACGCTGTGCGTGGCTGCGTGTTTCTTTTGTGCTGGTCTGTGCATGTATACACCATTTATGCTCCCAATCACAAGGCCTAATGTGCTGGGAAACCATATAAGTGTAGATATATTCATCCTCTAAAAAAACCCCGAACACCAACATTCTTGTGATAATCTGGTGTTATCCCTATTTAGCAGAAAAGAAGCTGCGGATGAAAAGGGAATTGACCTACTGCTGTGATGGGAGGTTGTACTAGTGCTGTTCAGAAGGTCAGTGTTTCCACACTCTCTTTCTTCTGTTCATGCTGCTCGTCTGGCTTCTTTAGAGGCTGCAGTAACTAAAATGGTGGCGTCTAAAAGAACTGATAGAATAAATTCTCTCACCATGAGGTGCTCAGGATATCACCCTAAGGTGATGAGATAGATGCTGTACAGTTGCAAAGTTAAAATGAGTCTCTCCAGTGTAACTCCATTATTCTTCATTTAAAAGATAAATATACTGTCATTGTCAGACCAGATATTCCCCTTTGTCAGCATTTCATGGCTCACTTCCTGGATCTAGATAGATTGATGATAGCTGTTTAATATTCTTTCCTCCATAACCAGCGATTTGAGAGTTGCCGACTCTCATAATGGCAGCTCTTTTTCTTCAAGCATCAGCTTTTGATGTACATTAGCCACACAAGATTCCTAGCTTGCTTTCTCTTTCTTTTGAATAAATAGTTCTAGAGAAAGCTTGAAAATGGGAATCTAAACATCTAATGCTGGAGGCAAATAAACACATGACAACATCATTTTCAAGCTAATCTCATGACTTGAAGGAGTGATAGGTTAATTCATAGCTTTAGAACAATGTTAAATGGAAGGATTTGGTTTCTGACCCTTAACTCCCTGAAGTACACAAGAGCCAAATGCTCTTGCTGTGAATACCTCTAAAGATCATTGGAAGATACAACTCAACTGCAGTCCCTGGTGACAACCAGGAAAGCTGTTGAGCTGTGAAGGAATGGTGTGTGGTAGCTTGTGAGAGTCAAATTTATTCTAGGAATCCTGGCCTTCATGTCCTGACCTTGTACATGCAGTGAAATGGTTTTATTGACTCTAAGCTGTGAAGTTGTGAATAGCATTTGTTTTAGATGGTCCATAAATAGACATCAGTGCTAATGCATCTGTGAGCTAAATGCAGGAGGCTTCCAGCTTTTCAGTTGTGCTGTCTGGCTGCCTCCAGCTGTATTTCAGTCACTAAGAGTGAGTGACAAGGTTATTTTTGGCAGGCAGAACATGGAAGCATTCAGGTTGCATAGTCAAAAGAGGAAGGTGAGGGTGGGGAGTTGTGAGGCTGCTCTCAGCTAGTGACTGCAGTTGTGGAATAATTTTCATGTAAACTGCAGTAAAGTCACTCCCTGTGATAGTGTGATCGTAGCCTGACAAAGACATTAGCATGGCTTAGGGCTACTTACAAAGTCAAAAAAGCTAGAAACTACTTGGCAGGATTTTTTGCTTGCTTGTACTCATGTGAATGCCCTCTGAAAGGAGAGCGTACTATTGTTAGTCGGAGAAGATCCAATCTGTTCATTCTGATGCCTGGCGATTCCTATTTTCCCAGTAATTCAAGCATACAGAATTGTGCCTTCCATCGTCGGGCCAAAGACCTCTCTCACTGCATCTGCTGTCTCTTTGGTGAAGCTCTACAATAGTTCTCATGGTCTTAGCTTGCTCACTGTGTTTTGGTCATCTGTTCAGGACAGCAGAGGAATCTCTCAAACTGAAAATGTAACATCTCCCAGATTAAATATTTTTAGGATTTAAGCAAATAAGAACTTGTCCAGTAGTATGTGAATGCTCCTCCATGTTAACTGCTTTCCTGTGGTTGAAAGTCCTCATTAAGACAGTTGGAATGTATTGTAACTGCCAGTGCTTGTGGTATCATGAAACTGAAAGGCTAGATGCACCTATATATATATTGCGTATATATGAATGTACCTATATATATATACTGGGAGAGCAGGTCTGCTGCTTAACCAGTAATAATGCTGTAGAGAAGGTCCTTTGTATGGTTCTCATTTGATATCTCAACTGCCTTTAGAACATTTTAAGGCTGTGAAGCTCAGAAGGCTGCACATAGGCTAAAAAGGATAGAAAATTGTGGATGATTTGGCAAGCAGAGCCAATGTGCTTGAAGCACGTAAGTCAGGTGTTTGCATGGAGGATGGCCAAAGAATGGAGCAAAATGTTGTGTTTGTGAGGGAAGTCCTATGGGTAACACTAACATTGAACCATGATCACTTGAGGCTGCTCTGTTCCATCCCTTCAGCAGTTTATGTTGTAGACCAAATACATGTACACCTCTTCTGTGTCTAATACCCTGTTATGTCAGTGGGGCAGGTAAACACATCACAAAACATATGTGAGGAGTAGAAACTAGCACTGAGTCACATATTTCTTTGATAAAAGCTTGTGTGTTGCCCCCATCCCCTTGCATGTCCTCCCCCCCAGTTATGCAGGGTTTGTTTCTGTGGACAAAGTTGGACCAAAGAGCAGAAAACTGCCTCCTTGCCTGCAGCCTCTAAACTTGTCTTTTCCTGCACCAAGGAGTTCTGGTCCCTCTCAGTGACTTTTGCTTCCACTTGTTTTCTTTCCTCTTCCTGTTGACAAAGACACTTCACAAACAGTTGCGCTTGTACTTACACTGGTGTATACGCTTGTTATTCTCACTCTTTCAAGTCTGGTTTTCTATGGCTTTCTTTACTTTAGCTCTCACTCTGGCTGTCTTGAGGCTTGGCTTCATCCGCTGCCTGCCATCCTTTCAGCGTGCCTCTCCTGAACCGTTTTGGAGATCAAGATGTGTGTTGCAGCTCTGTGTCACAGCCTCTGCGGCTTCAGTGAGGCTGCTGAGTTTGTTAAAGTTTTGCTGTTGTTTTTCATCACGTTGCTAATGAAACAGTCTAGCTGCTCTGGTGACTTTCAGCTGACCTTGAGTTTGCAAGTACTTGGGAATTTACATTCTACATAAAGAAAATGCAAATTATTATTCTTATGATTACAGTATTATTCTTATGGCTATTGCCTGCAAGTTTCGTAACCTCAGTGATATCTCAGGAGATGAACTCTCAGTAAGTAAGTATCTATATAAACAACATCAAATCATGCTTTCTCCAATGCAATTGCTTCTTTTCATGTATTCCTATAACTGAACAAGCATTAGAAAAATAATTATTATTGACATACTAGGGAAGAGTCACATTTAATTCTGTGTTATAGGCTACAAGGTCGTTTCACCAGATAACATCAGCATGTACTAATGTTATTTACAATGTAATAGGTGTTGTTGATTTGAGGATGTTCCTCTGTTTCAAAAATTGATTGCTAGAAGATGGTGTGTTGCAGAATACTACTTGTGTATGTTGGGTTATGTTACTGTGCATCAGTCTGGAGGTGACTCCTTGCATTTTAAAGTACCTCCAGGTTTTGGTGCAGTACCAGTGATGTTAACCTTTTGTCACTTAGTGTATGTTGTGATACGCTTCTGGAAAGTCTCTCCTCCTCTCCTCAACACTATGCAGCCTTAGGGCTGAGGCCAGCCAGGAAGAAAACAGCTTGGTTGCTTTTTTGGCTGTGCTTTTGCTGAGGAGGAGAGAAGGGGGGAGTGTAGAACAGTTTTCTCAGGAGCTGGAGCAGGGGTCTTTGTGGCAGCCTGGCTAGGCAGTGACGCAGAAGCCTGTTGTGTCTTGTGCAGTGAAGAGGGAGGGCAACAAATAGAAGAGCAGAAGCTTCTGGTAAAACATAGCTGGTCTGTATGCCAAAAAGATGGTCTGGATAGATAGCTCTGCAAACATGGAGTTTATGAAAACTGGCTGAAATTCAGCTGGAACTTCTTGATAAATTGCTTCTCCCAGTTTATACTTGGTGTAGAGTTCATGTAAACTGTATCCAGACTAATATACTAGTTATGCATGTGTGCAGACACCTGCCTTTCCTCTGAAAACACTGTATGCTTTACATGAGGATGAAGGAACAAAATCAATTCTGTGCTTCTGCTGAGGAGATGACAGAACTATTACTGCTCAAACTGAGCAGTGCAGGCAACTGAAGCATAAAATTCTTGCAAACTCTGAGAATGCATGTCTTTAGAGAGCTTTGGTGCAGTCCCCCACTGCTTCCTCATGAGATATCTCCTCACCAGAATGCAGTTTGTGTTTGGCCAGAGGACTTGGCTTCTCCCAAACTTGCATAGACTGCTGATGAGTTACTACTGATTATTCCTTCACAATGCTAACTTTAAAAAGCTCCGCTGTGAAATGGAGAAGATTTAAAACCTCACACATTTAACAGGAATTCTGTCATTCCTGTATATGCTGAAACATAACATTTTTAATATTCTAAGGCAACATCTAAGTTTTTATCAGACCTTAAAAAAATGAACATATTGATGTCTTAATTGCTAGCACAGAATATATAGATAATACCATATCTTTCACAAGAAGCAGGTTGTGCTGACAGGGGAACTGATGTGATAGAGCTGAAACTTCTTCCCCTTAGGGTAGAACAATTATTATATCCTTATGTCACTAAAACTAGTTTCTCATATTCTTGCATATCATGAACTCTATGAATTAGGGTCTTGTCATCCATTTTAAAAGCTTCTAGCTTATGCATCTGTTCCCTGGCCACCAGAAACAACATTTGGTTGTGGTCATTTGTCACTAATGAACATAATCATCAGCCATGGAGATGACGTGCATAGTACATGCAGGTTTACAGGACTTCTTCCATGGACCATTCTCCTTGTAAGCCGGGGATGGAAGTGGCAGCCAGGTCTCCAGCTGCTGTCCTGTTCCCACTTTCCAAGAAAGCTGTTTCAGTACTGACTGATTTACTGATAAACACTTTTTACAAGCAATTCCTGGCTTACCTTTTCCTGGATCACTTTTAGATGGTCCCATCCATTGCCAGAGATTTTTCAGCCAGAGCTTGACTGAATGATTAGCTGATTCAGCATAACAGGCTGGAAGCCACCAGCAGGGAATAAAAAATGGTGGGGAAATAAGGAAGCGGGTTAGCTAGAAATGGAACAGGCACTCAGTAGGTAACAACTGGTGAAGCCAGTGGATCTGCTTTCAGATGTTTTTGATCTAATCTGTTATGTCCGCTGCTGAGCCTCTGCACTCTCAACTTGAATGAGAATAACTGGTTCAGAGGGCATTATAAATGTAAAGCTAGTATTTTCCTTTCTCAAGTCTGTTGCTGCTGAATTTCGTCTGCCACACTGGGGAATTTGTATTTAAATGGGTAGGATTTTTTTCAGCCTAATTTCCCATCTGTTTGGGCAGAAGCAGTGGCAACAGCTTCAGCTTTGTGAACCACCTCCGCACTTCGCCCAACTATATAATTTCCATTAGCTGGAAATACATCTTTATTTGTTAGTGTTTGAAGAGCTTGGGCTGGGCTAAGACCATGGAGCCTCTAACTGTGCTTTTCTGTTGTTTATGCCCACTGAAGCCAAGGCAAAATCACTTGGAATCAAGGAATGGTTTTAGGTGGCTTCTTGTGTTTTCCTGTGAAAACTTTGAGACATCAAATACAATCCTCTGCTTAACATGGAGGAGGAAGCAGTGTCTCCTAGAGAAGATGCATACATCTGTGCTCCCTTGGAATTCAAGGACACTGACCTGAATTCTGCTGATGAATGAAGTGTAGAAGAGTATTTGGCAATATCCAGCTGTCTCAGAACTGGTCATTTTCAGGTAGTTTCCCTCTTGAAGTGACCATTGGATGTGCTCACTCTGATTCTTGTGCTGAGTTTATTAAATTCCTAATTTTGGAGAGCCCTCTAATTCAAGGTGAGGGACACTGTCCTTACAGCATGAACTGTGTATTCTCCAGTTCCTTTCTGGAATCTGTTTGAAGCTGTCTTTTCTTGGAGGACTTCCTTAAACTCTTCCTAGTTTAGTCTCCTGCTTGCCTGATGAGTTGATGCTCCTGGTAAGATACCTTGCACAATCTCTGACCTTCAAGACAGGACAAACAATTGGAAACACAAGACTTGAGGCTTTCAAAAACCCTGCTTGGAAATGCTTTTTTCCATATGCTTTCTGATGTAAATATTTCTTTCAATTTTACAGAGGTGATAAAATTATGCAAATTTAAACAGGCTTTAAAAATGTTCAGTTTAATTGTCCTTGAGATCTTGAATACTGGATCTGCTTAATGGGATATCTGCTGACCAAGAATTTGAATGCTGTGGACTCCAGTCCAATTCCATAACTGTGGGTGTTTGACATTTGGATGCTCGAGGGTATCCTACCTGCTTTCCATCTGCTGCTCTGGAATCGGTCCTGCTGTGTCTGCTAGCCTTACGTGAGTGTCTTGGGTACTCTAAGGTTCCACTGCTAATGAAGATAACTAATGTTTAGACATCTGAGTTGAGCACTTAAGTTATTATCATTATTTGTGGTGATTTTGTGGATTTTTTTTTTTTTTTTTAAGATATGTTTTTACTTTCCTCCCTGTTCTGATGAGCAAAACAGCACTGGTGATAGAACCTTGTTTGCAGCAAAAAAATGGTTCTTGTAAACTGCTATCTCCTGTTGGGACCATAAGCCCATTTCTGTACAGATTATTGCCATGAAGTTGTGCCAGTTCTGACCAAACCACAAAGGGCTTGTTATTAAATGGTATAAAAAGTTTCAGTGAATTCCTGCATCCCTCTTTACCATGCTTCCAGATTC
>NW_009942820.1:113268-123934 GCF_000696875.1 Nestor notabilis | reverse complement strand
GCCCTTTGTTAAAGTTCTGCATTTGGGAATGTTACACATTTTTCTGACTGAAATAGAAAATAGAAATATGCTTGTGCCTGCACCCAAATCTGGGGCCAAGCAGACTGTGACTCTTGGCTGATTGAAATATAAATCCTGGTGTCTGGAAAATCCAGCTCTAAATACAGCCCTAAAGACCTATCAGTGCAGGATTCATAGCACCACAGTGCTGTGGGGGGAGGGAGAAAAAAAATCATTGTTTTTTCCATAGTTGCTGAAAACTGATGGAAAACACTGTAGAAAGAATTTTAAAAAGCCTCAGACAGTGCTCTTACTAAGGTATTTCCTGAATCTATAGTGAAACAAAATAGTTTAAAGCTTAGTCTGACAGCCTTCTTGTGAGGGCAGGACAGTGAAGACAGCAAAGTAATTCCGTATGCTTTGTATCTTCAGTGAAAAAGCAGGGGTACCAAAAACGATGTGGTGACAATTCACTGGGTATCTTGCATACATTTGACTTTGATTTAATAAGAGCATGGTTGCCTCTTACTGTTTTTGTTACATATCAAGAGGATACATATGAGTGTGTTTCTATTTGCATAACCTATTGTGGCAAGACAGCACCCTCTGTTCACATGCTTACCTCTTGCTAGTGCTGGTGTTATATACTATAAATGCATCTCATGCATTTCGGTTATGTGGTTATGTAGTGCTTTACTTGGGCAGTATATTTAGCAAATTGTGTAGTCAAATGATTATGTTAGACTGAATGGTTGACGTCTAGTACACAAATAATTATGACACTAAACTTACTATGTATGAGCTGGAGCCATAGCTGATTTCAGTGACAGATGGAAAACTCCACTGAACCTTTTATTGGCCATATGCCATTTCTGAGTGTTGGCCAACAACAAGATTTGTTGCTAATATATAATGATTTAAACAGTAAAAAGAGCAGCTGCACTTTGATTTTTGGTGCCTTTAATACAGGTTTTCCTGGAGCTTTTGAATATCCTGCCACTTTCTAATGCAAAGCTGTCACTTCTAGTCTGTGAGAAGAGACTTTATCTTCCCAGCACTATCTGTGGTAGAATTTTGTATTTTGATACTTACAACTAAAGCTCTCCTCTGCCTTTTATTGCATTATTAAGTTGACAGCATAAAAATCTCCCTGCAACACGGGGCTGGCAATGGATTGTAAGAAGCTGACTCTCGTGTAGTACTGCAATGGAACTTTTTTTAGGCTGTCAGTAAGTCTTAAGTTTCAAGGTCTGCCTGAGGACTGGGAGACCAGAGTTCCTCCAGCTGTTCAGAGAAGGCAGCTTTCAAAGCATAGTTCACAGAGAGGAACCGCATATGTTGTTCGTCATATTACCAGGACAGTGTTTGCAAATGTGAGTATGTGAATATAAACTGCAATCATTATCTATGCAGAACATGTCATAATGTTTCTACTACTGCTGGCAGAGCAGAAAACTTGCTGCCATGCAATGCTTTGACCTTCATTCCTCCTAAAGAGGGTTTCACTGTGTTGTCCTTTGTCAATCTGCTCACTCTGATATTCATCCAGAGAAAAACAAGATTGGAACCTGGAAAGCAGAACCATTCTGGCCCTGGGCCCAGCAGCAAAGAGAATGGTAGGAGAGGTACATGACAAGGAAGTACATTTCTTTAGAACTTCATATATATAAAAAAAACCATAAAAAAATACATGCATATTTTTCATTTTGTTATTTTTTATGTTTAATTTTATTAAATTTGTATTATGCAAGTATTATGCAAGGCTAAACTTTTGGCTGTCCTGGGCAGCATCAATCTGCTCTGCACTGCACTGAGAAGCACTCAAGAGGTTTCTAGGATGTGCTTGACTAATCCTGTTGGTCAGATAATAGTTATCATGTTGCTTCTGTGCCAAGGGACGTATGAAGTGGTCATTGCATAGTGTTTTCCATTGCAGAAGGCAAGCAGGTAGGGAAGAGAGCAGTTAACACCTGTCTGCTCCTTGCACCTTCTTGGAAACGGGTAAGAAATGATTCCAGTGTTGCTCTCCCCTTTCTCTGACAGCTTGTATGGAGACTTGCAAGGACCCAGATGGGTGCCTGCAACCACGATTTAGTTCCTGACTGGCTCCTGGGACATGCTGTGGGTTGGACTGGCGCACACAGCCCAGCCTTGCTGCATGGGAGGGCAGTGTTTCATTAGCTGGCTGTGGCTGGGCTCTGCTCCGCATGGCTGAACTGCCTCGGGGTCTCAAGCCTGCTTGCTAATGTTCTGTTACCATGCTGTCTGTAGTGCTAATATGCTCTTGCATTGTAGCAAAGACTACCTTTCTCATCTGCCTAGGTGCCCTGCCAACTGTTGCTAGAGCAGTTTTTCCCAGTAGTGTAAGCAAAGTGATTTATCCAGGCAAAGCCTAAAACATTGCTTTATTTCTTCACCCAATAGTAAAAAATAACCAAAGGAACCAAATGCCTCTGTGCATTTACTGCATCTTTGACATTTCTTTGTGGTGTTTGCATGCCAGCTTGACTCCAGCTCTTGCAGGTTGCATTTGTAGCTGACTGCTGCATGCTCTGAAAGTGTCAGTGTGTTGGCTCTGCTCATCCCTTCCTTTAACAGATCAATGTTACGTTATGTTCGTTTATTTACCTTGTGTCTCTTCCTTTAGCTTTGGAAGAGCAGCCATGTAACTGCTGGCTTCAGGCAGGTTGTTTCTTCACAGCTAATAGCCTGTCTCTTGTAGTTTGAATGTTTGTTGGGATGCTTCTTATCTAGGTCATAGTTTTTCTTTCCTGTCAGATTCCTTCTACACTCCTCTTTGATCTTACCTACAGCAAGTTATCTGTCTCAAACAGTCAAGCAGAGCCATGCAAAATATTCATAAAGTGATACAGATATTTCCCACTTTGCCAGGTCTTGTAGAGCGTTGGACCCACATGAAACCCACATCAGTCATAGGGATAGAAAACTGTAACTTTTATTTGTATTGGAATTGAGACGTAAAAGATGTAATTCTGAGAGAGGTTTATAGCTGCCTGTGTTATCAATCTGAAATGGTACCTACTGTGGAATAATATTCCCAGTGATGTGGATGCCCTTAGTTTATCATTTGTGAGCTGGCATGCTCTTTCAGAGTGCCTTGTGCCTGTTTTTATCTTGCATAGCTGGTGCATGACACCTTGTGCATCTGTGCAACACAGGCCAACCACCCTCTTCCATTTTTTACTGTTTTCACACATTTCTGATGCCACCCTCCTCTGGTGTCTTCTGATAAATCAAGCTGAGTCTAGTTCAGATGTAGTACAGCTGCTCTGTTCTTTGCTGGTTTTGTTTGTCGGTTTTGGGGGTTTTGGCGGGGGTTCTTGTTTTGGTGACTTTTCTTCCCAGGGTTGAGAGAATCTCCTATCCAGGTCTTTGTGGTGAAATGCAAACTGTTTTATAATTCCCTAATGTCACTAACTACATCATCTGCTCTCTTTGTAGTATTTGCTGGCATCAATGTTTACTGGTCCAAAAACTAGTTAAATGAGGTAATACCCTTTGCTATAAGGATATACACACCTGCTTACAACGTGAGAGTTTAAAGGTTACACCTGTTTTACAGATAATTAATGCCCACATAGATTATCCAAAAGAAAGGGAAAAAAGCGTTACCTTAAAAGCTGCTGGGAAGATTAGTGAAGGTTGTTCCTCCCTCTCCCCAAGTCATTGTCATGTACTTCCCATTGATGTTTATAGGCAGTTGTGTGTGTAGTCAAACAGGAAAGAATCAGATAACAGAAAATGAATATGAAGCAATAAAGCTCTACTGTTTCCTTTTTTCTCAATAAATTTGTTCTTGCTTCATATAAAACATTGAATTGATGTTTCTGTCTGACAGGTGTACTGTGGGTACTGTTTAGCCCTGGTTAGCAACATCTCCTTGTGATGTTATTGCATAGCAAGACCAGTGATTTACAAGTTCAAGATAAGGGTCCTTCACCATCACTGCAGTGAATGAAGCAATTAAAAATGTGTTGATTCTTGAGATGACATGTACAGAAATGTAAGCACTTTGCTAGACAGCAGGACTTGCTGGTATCAACTGGTGATTGATATTTGTTGTCTTAAAGGCCCAAAGTTACTGCAATTTTTGAACGGAGCAAGCTCAAAGTGTGATGGGCACAACTCATGTTTGGCTGAGTGCTGTGGCTGCAATTTCTGTTCAGCTGGAACTGATGCACAACGAGTGTGTTAAGATCTTCAGACAGATCTTCAGCAATCATGCCAACCATGTCTTTAAAATACAGTGTTGGGAGCAGAGACTTAGGACAGGTAAAGCAACAGTGTATGGTGGATGTCTGTTATCATAATTAGCGTACTTTGAGTTTCGTAAAATGGGAAGAGTTTTCTGTATTGAATATTTGTGATGACTTGGAGCAGGTGAAAAATAATTCATACTGTTCTTTGTGACTCTGCTACATCCAGTGTGATTTCTAGGGTTTGTGCTATTAGCAGCCCTCACTTGGCAGACGAACGGTGGCAAGTAGCTCTCTGAAGTGGTGCTGTGCAGTAGCCATTTGGTGTGTATTATCTTGTTTATTCCCAAGCAAATCTGGTTTCTCCTTGCCCTTTGGCAGCTCACCCCACAGTTTTGTTATACAACTGCTACATGGATATGTGCTATGTGAGTCTATACGTGTGTGCAGGTGGATACTTCGCAGCTCTCTGGAGATAGTGACCATGTGAAGGACAGAGAGTAGCATGATAAGCAAATGCACTGTTGCTGGATGGGATCCAGGAGCATAGTTAGTTGAGTGTGCTAATGCCTGGCTGGGTGAGTTTAGCAATTCCCTCCCATATCCATGGCCTTTAAAATTAGGACAGTGCCAATGTTCTGTGTAGGGGTAAAAACTTACATCTAAAGATATGTGTTACTTGAGAAGCCATTTTCTTGATTTTGCTGTACGTGGCAAACAAAATAGGAGCAAATGATCAAGTGTTTTCTAATAACTTTAACAGAAGATGGCATTTGTTGAGGTCCAGGTGGATTTATTAGAGGATTAACCCTGTCCCCCTAGAGCCTGCTGCTGTTGCACGCTACCTCATTCTGTGTTCCCTGCTGGAGTGCATGCAAGTGCAGTTGGAAATGATATTTAATTACTGTTAACAATTTTAAGGAAAAACTAAAGTTTTTATTTCCATACCAGTGTTAGTGATAGATACACAGGTACACAGACACTTACACGTGCATACTTTCATACAGCTGGAATATACACAGAGAATAAAAAAGATGATTAGGTGATCGGATTCATGCCTTTGAGTACCTTACTTTGATTTTCTTCTTCAGCACTGAATGTGATATGGAATATAACTAAAATATTTCATGAGAGCAAATTTTACAAACCAAATCCTGATGACCTTTAGTTCCTAATCTCAAAGCTGCCAATAGACATCCAGATGCTCGGAAGCCATATCCAACTGCAGACAAATCTCAGGTGCAAGCGGAGTGGTTATTAAGCAGCAGCTGTGCTTATGAACATTCGTAAAGTCGTAAAAGAATTTGTAACCACATTAGATTAATAGAGACAGCAAAGTTTTTTAGTTTGGACAGTAACATGATTTGTAAGCTGACCGCTGTGGGAATGCTGCTCTCCTCTGTTGCCTGGAATCTTACAGTACATGTGTGTATCAGACTCTGACATTATGAGTACATCCACCTTTAACTGAAGTGATAGATCCTGTGCATTTGCAGCAGAAAGACCCATGCTCTGATGTTGTATCAAGTTCTGAAGGGACATAATCTACATTTAGGTTTCTAGGTCCTCATGGATCTAGCAATTTATCTGTGTTTGTAAATGCTACTATGGTAATAATCTGACATAGTAACATTCACAGCCAGATACTCTTAAGTATTTTGTTCTTGAGTAACTAGCTTGTTTGAATAGATAGTAAGGTTGTGCATAGGAAACAGATAAGGTTTTTCTAAGGTTTCTGTTTGCTTCAGGTATATCTCTACCATTGCATACCCAAATAGGCAGTGAGGACATCTGGGGAACTTGAGAGCTCTCAGAAAGCAAATATTCCATCACAACTAATGTTCTCCTGCTGCTGGTGACGATACTTCAGGATATCAAAATGAATGGCAGAAATGAAAGCAAAACAGTATTTATTTGACCAGCAGTGTTGAACATTAATGTGAAATAAATTAGAACTTGAGCCTGCTTAGGACTTTTCTTTATATTTTTGATTTGTACGATTTTTTGATCCCTTTCCTCTGTTGACCTTGAAACACTGGTTATTTATTAGCATAATATGATTACATACCTATCTGCAGGGCTTAAGATGAAAATTGAAACCTTGCAATAATTTAGCTAAAACCTACTAGAGCATTCAGCCAGCTGTCGAGATTTTAAGAGAAGCCATATTAAGCAAAGCCAAGCTGTAGCTGTTTAACTGATATCTGAACACAGTCAGCATAGCTACCTGGGTAGGTGGCACTTTGGCTGGCTTAATTTGCTGGCTGCAGATATGAATTATTAGCAAAATGCAATTTGGTGACAGCTTACACACTGTGGGCCATGAACTCTTCTCAGTCCACACATACAGCCAAATTAGATGCATTTATAATTCATTCTTTCCTCCTCACTGCCTTCCCCCTCCACTCTCACTCTCTATTCTCTGCAATATGTATTTGTAACTGAGATGGATCAGGGCTTTGTTAATTACACATCCAGGAGAGCATTACTTGCTATCACCTTATGGATTCCTTATAGATATAAGTGGCTAAGAACTGATTAAAAACACATGGCAGAAATAGCAGCATCAGTAGTATGGCATAAAATGCGACTGTGGTTTGTTTCGATAGTGGGCCTTACTTTGGGAAAAAAACATCTGCTTTTGATGTGGGTGACTAAGTGTTGCTAATTCCCAGTTGGCCTGCATAGTGGATACGTGCCAGAACGTGCCTAACACCCTTTCTGGGTCCTAAAGGTAATTCATTTTTAAGACAGAAGCAGTAAGTAGTATTGGTAACTAATTCTTTTGCTTTATTTCCATTTCCTTTTCCCATGTAAGCTGTACTGGTTAGATGGCTGTTGATATCTTCAAATCTATCAAAACCTCTGTTCTCAGAATCTTGCTTTGAAAGTGTGTGCAGCCTTGGTCAGCTGCATATCACAGAATTATCATTTGGTTTCTGTTGCCTACAGAATGTGCATCTTCTGTAAACATTTACAGTAGACGTATGGACAGGTTTCCTTCTTTTGTAAAGTTGAACAAAGGGCCAAAGCAGTACCAGTACACTTAGTTACTTACATAGCAGTTGTGTATGTTTGAGGAAGCAGTCTCATTCTGTTACAAGGTTTTACCTGAGTTTGAAAACTCCTGAACTGCCCTGTGGTCAGGGGGACTTGAGTATCCAAGCAGGTGAAGGTAGGTCTAAAGCTTTTCTTAAGTGTGGTGGTTGTGGGTATTTTTGTTGTTATTATTATGATGATTGTTATTATTAGTTATTGTTTTAAGAGGAAAACTCATGCATTCTTGGTATTGATCTTAGTAACTACCAATGTAAATGCTGGTCTGTTTTCTCTTGCATGTTTCAATTGTCCCTCTGTAATACTAAATAGAGTGCTACAAACGCACGGTAATGTACTTAGAAGCACTTACTCTATTTTGTTTCAAAACACCACTGAATCTGCAAAGCTTCATAAAATTTTTCTTTTTCTCAAATAATCTCTAATGTTGTATCAAATATTTCAATATTTAGAAAATAATTTGGAACTGGACAGAAAATCTTGTAGCAATAGAGCGTAAACGTTGCTTTTTGTACAGCATTTCTTTCCGAGCTCTTGACATGCCGCTATTTTAATCTGATGAGGAGAGAACAGCACTGAAGCCTGTGAAATGATTCATTTGCACCCTTTGAAGCCAGTCCTTGAGAGTATTAGGGGGGAGAAAGGCAGGAGGCAAGAGATTAGCTATCAGTGGCTGAGCAGTCTAGGGATCTAGTTCTCACTGCTAGTGTCCATTTCTGAAACCAGCTCACATGGCTTTACCCCCTCCAGACAGTGTGGAATTAGAGGTGGTTTCAAACAAATGTGAATTCAGGTGTTTACTGTGAGATTACTATCCTAGAGCTCAGAGGTGATATACATCATTCTTTCACTTCATTCCACCATTAATGTGTAGTGGCATATTGCACATCTGAATGACTAACAGAGCCTTGCCTTTTTTTCTGCCTAAAAAGTACTTTACTATTCAAACCTCAACTTGGGTTCTTCTTGGTTCTGGCTGAAATGGCACTACAAGCTGCTTTGTTTAGAGTTTTTAAAACTAGGCCTTGATCCTGCAATGTGATGCAGAGGAGTTGGTGGTTGAGCTCATTCAGAGCTTCATGAGGAACTCTGAAACTGTGTGTTGCACAGCCAGGTCTGGGTTTTCAAAGAATCATAAAATGGTTTTGGTTGGAAGGGACCTTAAAGCTTATCCAGTTCCAACCCCCTGCCATGGGCAGGGACACCTTCCTCTAGAGCAGGTTGCTCAAAGCCCCTGTGTCCAACCTGGCCTTGAACACCTCGTCTTGAATATTTCATAGTCATGCTAAGGTGCATTTTCTATCAGAATTTCTTGCATCTGCATTTCTTTCTAGATATTATTTCTAAATTAACCCACATCAAAGAGAAATATTTTCCTATATGTAAGGTATATATAAATAGTTAAAGAAAATGTCTTTTATTTGATGGTGACTTCTGAATATAAATATTTATTGAATTCTTAAAAGGATGTTTAACAACAAAAAATGATGTAATCCTTTATATTTAGTTTATTTAAACTAAAAGCACAACTGAGTTGTACTCAGTTGTGCTTTTACTGGGTTTTTTCATCTTGTCTGTGGCTGGAAGTTCAAGAATCCCATATTTTCATTGCTTTATTCCACTCAAGGTCAGTGAAAGTGGGCTCATTGAGTGGTGGGTTGATGCCAAATGCTTGAGTTATTGTTCAAGGTGTGTAGTACTGATAGTGGTCATGCTTGGCAGTAGTCAGGGTTGAAGCTGAGCCTCATCTTGCTTAGCTTGGCCTCTCTACTGTGGTTTTGGCTCTGTGATTTTTGGCTTGATTTGCTTTGTTTTGTTTCTTCCCATTATTCCAGAGAGGATATGTATTTGTTGAGCCTTTTGCTCAGCTTTTGTCAACCTTGACTCAAGTTTTGAGATAGAAGGGGGCTATTTTAACTCATGTTCTGACAGTTGAGAATCACTGCAGTGACTGTTTTCTGGCACCTCCCCTTGAGAACTTCAGACTTTAAATGCCCTGTCAGGAAGACAGTAGCTGCTTTCACTGTATTTGCAATTTTATTAAGCAACGCTTTCTTGGAGGATGTTTATGGCATGGGAAAGAGTTTTTGTCTTTAGAAAACAAGGCTTTCCTTTCCTAAGCTTACCCTCTCATGGTAGGTAGCCAAAAGACCAGTACCGCCTTTCTCATATAACAATCTCTTCTACCCACCTTCAAGCCTTCTTTCTGGCAGAGGATTTTGCTTGGCTTTAGCAAGATAGTCTTAATTAAGTTGCCTGCAATTTCACCAGCAGTAAGAAAATTTAATATTTTCCTCATTGATTTGCTGAAAACAATTTCTTACTGAGATAACTTCTTTCTGGATTTATTTGACCAGTGTACAGTCAATTGCTGAGGTGCTATGTAATTAGCAATAACTAAACTAAGTATACTAAGCTTATGCCAGACTGTCAAGTACTTTTTTGAAAATTAATTTAGATAGACAAGGGGAAAACATTCCTGAAAGGAGCAGAAAATGAAGATTGGAAATGGTCCATCTGTCCCCAGCAGCAACCTTTTTGCATGTCTAAGACAGCAACACTGGAAAATGTCCTTTTACTGATGGCAGACATGCAGGTTACTGCCTTGGACTGAATCTCCTCCTCTCATCCAAACTGCTTTTTGGACCCCAAATTTCCCTGATTTTTTTTAATACTTCTCTTTCTTGGAATGGTTTAATTCACTCTTCGTCTATGGCCTGAAGTGCCCACTACTAAGTCATCAAACCATTGCAGTTCACTGACTGTGTGGCCTCTGTGCACCTGGGCAAAGAGCTGCAGCAATTTGCTACTGACCCTGTGCTAGAGGTTGCCTTCCTGCAGCAGAGCTGGAATGCCGGGACTCCATTTCACAGTCGAGCACCTTAGAGCAACTCGCTTTTAGCTCAAACTAATCCACATCCACGTTTCACACAGGGGTGTATGTGGTGTTCTGTGGACTATAGTCTAGGGACAAAGGGTTGAAACAGCGACATCCACCTTAAAGCAGCTCCAGCCCATACCAGATCAGATGGTGCCCATAGGCTGTGTGGTTGTGGAGAAACAGGAGCACTGCCATAGTAAGGCACTTGGGAGGCACTGGTAGTACAGCTGTGCTGCATCAAATACTTGCAGGGTCATGCCATTTAGCACTTTGGCTACCCAAAGAAAGCACAACTTTGCATTGCAGTCAAATTACCCACCTTTCTGTGTGGTATTCAAAGGATGCTTCCAGAAACAAATACTGAAATGTGACTGACAAAGTTCTACCTCCCCAGGAGCTGTTAACAGTAATCTCAGCCCCCATCCAGTGTGCAATGTGTGGTCCCTCAGTTTCTCTTACCTGGCAGGATTTGAGATTCACAAGAATTCCCCCATTTCTGGACCTTGTGAAA
>NW_009942820.1:104537-113237 GCF_000696875.1 Nestor notabilis | reverse complement strand
TTCTGTACCGTGTGAAAGCAAATAATCCTGCTGGTTTCAATTCCTTCCTCATTCATAAAAAGTGGACCTGGCAGAGAGATTCGGAGTGTGGTGGGAAATGCATACATGTGTCTGTGATTAAAACAGAGTCCGTACTCTGGACATCCTCCAGCCTGCAGGCAAGGATCTCGAGAGTTTTGTAATTCTGTCCTACAGTTCTGCACTTCCCCTCCAACAGCAATCTGCTAACACGGCACAATAGGCTGCATCCTAAACTAGTGCAACTCAAAACATAGCAGCTGAATGAAGGTAGGGTTGTGCAGCATTATTTTTCAAGCCTGGCACCTTTGACAATGCTTTCAAGAGGGAGTTTTGTAATTCAAGTCAGTTTTAAAGGCAAAGGCTGCTTACCCATGGGCTGTGTGTGGTCTACCAGAGTAATTAATCTGGCCAGCTTCCTGGGATAATTAGGAAGAGGTCTGTAGGCAAAAGAAGTGGTTCTTTAGCTGGGCTAGACAGCTCCTAGCTATCTCCTTTCTTCTGTCTTTCCCCCTTATCATGTTTTTGTTTATGGCAGTGTATTTGATGTGATGAGGAAGGGAAGGCTGAAGCATGTGGTCCTGCTTTTAATTAGTGTCATGTAATGGCTGGGCAAAACTGGACTGGGTTAGAAGACTTCTGATGTTCTGCCTACTTACAAGCAATGGGGCTTAAACAGGATGTGCATCAAATTTTACTGCTCTTTTGAAATTCAGGAAAACAGTGAAAATGTAACTGGGGTAAATATATTTTGTCTGCCAATGAGGAGCAGGAAATTTATTCAGATGAGTGCTGTTTACCTGCACAGGATGTGTGTTTTCTCTAACAGCAACACATCTGCTCCTTAGATGGAACACCTTCCGTTTGTGGGCAGGATCTTACCCAGAGGGATCTTCCCATGGTATCTTTGCTGGTATTTCACTAGGTGTGGCAGTTTTCAAACCAAAGAGCAGTTTTACTTTATCCCTTTTGTTGTCTAGAGAGTCTAGAAAATAAGGACTGTTATCATCCTGCTTGGAAAAGGTGTTTAGCTAGTTGGCTCTCAGATGCCAGAAAGGTGGGTTGGGGTAGGAGCAGTATAGATGGTGTATTCCTGTTGCAGTAGTGGGAGTCTAAGAGAAGTCTTTTCCTTCTTTTTGTCTCTAGTTCTTTATATCCTGAAGTATTCAGTGCAGCTTCTTCCTGTGTGGAGATGAGAGCAGGTTCTTTAATAAGGCTTCATGCCTCCCCATGTATGGGTGTTCTGTCTTCTGCAAGTTCTGGGAAATAATAAACGTTTGAGTTGGACAAAGCATACTCCAGCAAAGCAATTGTGCCTTCTCTTAGAGAGGGATTATATCAATAGAGGGGAAATTACACAACTAAGGAAGAGATCACAATTAGTGAGAGATCTGGTCTTAGATTACTTGTTCCTAACTGCCATAAAGTTCTGTAAAGTTCCGCTGTCTTTCTAAATCACATGAAGAGGAGGCTATAGCCAACTTGTGGGCCTTGAAGATTGCGTCACAAATCTGTAATGTTGGCTGGTTTAACCCATCTGATCTCTCCCTGAGAAGAAATGACACCTACTCCCTGTCTCAGCCCAAGCCACTGCCTACCAGAGTCTTAGGGACAGTTTGCAGTTGGCATCTGCTGTGTTATCCATTATGCTCTAGAGGCATATGGCTGTGATCCTAAAGGTGCCAGGTTCCTCCGGACGGGTTGTAAGTACTGCAGACCCCTTGCATGTGTATCCATACTGTGTGCTAAACAAAGTCTCCCTCCCTCTGTGTAGAAGAGCCTTCCCCGCTTCCTCTAGAAGCCCTCTCACCAGCTTGCCTAGTGCTAGTTAGGAGCTGTTCAGCTCATGCAGATCTAGTTAATTGCTCGTTCAGAATTAAAGTGATTATAATTTGATAGAGTTCCGTTTGCAAGTATGTTAATACTTTACTTTTGATTGAGAGTGTTTGCAGCGGGCTCCATTTAATGATTCAATTTTGAAAGCTAATTCAGGTTAATATTCTTCAGCACGTGTTGTTCTTCCCTTCCTGTCCTGTACACTTGCTCAGGATTTTAATTCTTGCAATATGGGAATAGCCTGAAATCATGAACCTTAGCCTGGGATAGCAAAAGCAAAAAAGACTTAAGAGACTAGTGAGAAAATGGTTTTGCTAACCCCATATTCACCTCCTGATACTGGATAAATTGGATGTCTGCGGACCCATCTGGCACTGCAGGGGAGTAATATCCTTTATGACAAAGACATTTTACTTAAGGTTTTCTTCCAGTTCTGCTCCAGAAGGGGGAAATTGATTTAGCTTGTGATGTTAGAAACCAAAATCAAGGAGTGTTGAGACAGAGGGCAAGCTGCACTGTGACACCTTCTGTGCATTCAGACTAGAAACAGGATCCTTTCCCTATTGCAGTGAACTCCTTTTCACATCTGTTGCTCCCTTCTTACTCAGACACATGTGAAGTCACATGTGCTGTGCTGACAGCACTGCAACTGTTCTCCTGGAATCAAAAGACACCTCATATAAGCTCCCCTGCTCTTGCTGTAAATGCTAGCCCAGAGGGAACAAAGCTCTGGACTTACTTCATCCCAAGAGGAAGCCTTTAGAAGAAAAAGGATTTTGCTAGGAGTGTTTGGGGAAAATATCCTAAGGGTAAATACTGTTTTCTGTTGATGCCAGTCTGACTTGCTTTTGTAGATGGCAGCAGTTTCTAAAAGCTGGTATTTCTGAATGAAAGGACAAGGACCTTTGTGGAGTTTGTTTTAGTCTCTCACATGGGGAAGTGGGATGCAGTAACCAGATTGTGCCTGTTTTATATCTGATCTGTAAAATGCTAACAGCTTGTTCATAAAGTGCCAGAGGCTGTAGCCCATTCGTAAGTAGAAGATGAATGCTTAAAAACACTAGGTTTTGAGGTTGCACTCAGTGGTTATTCCTTTAAGAGACTCCCTCATGTTACAGCACTTGTGAATACTGTGTAGCTCCCTGGCCATCAACTTCTCTTTTCCTCTGATTCAGTGGTTGAGAGCTCCCTGTGGAGCAGGAGCACTGCACAGCCAATGATCTTGTCTGGACTAACCTTCTAGATGGAGGGTCTTGTTTTAATTTCTTTTTGCTTATTTGGGTTTATGTAGCTCATGTGGTTTCTTCTCCCCAGTAACCAAGAGCCGCAGTGTTCATGGCAGTAGTGTATCAGCCTTTCTTTCTGGGGAGTAGGAGGCCTGCCAAAACTCGTCCAAAACTCTGACAGAAGTGTGTTTTCCTGGGGTAAGTCCTTCATAGGAATCAAAGCATCTTGCCAAATTAGGTTGAGTAGGGACATTGTTTTGGAAGAAAATAAGAAAAAATTCTGGTGATGTCATTCCCATTTCACCTTCTGGGAATTGAAAGTAATTGTCTTTGGAGTTTTTTTTTCTCTTCCCTGTCTCTCTCTCTTCTTTTTACTCCTAAATTGGAAGCAGCTTTTCATTTCATTTTAAAGCTTTTTTTTTTTTTTTTTGGTGCGTGTACAGCACATAACTGAAGTGAAAACCAGACATTTAGATTGAGGTGTAATAATTTTACAGGAAACTGTTTCATGAATTTCCATTCAGATTTGTCAGAAAGCCAAAGGTTTGGAAGATCAGAACCTTTCATGAAACCAAACCTCTGTTCTTCACACAGCTTTCATTCTTGTCCCCACAGGGGCTCCCAACTAGATTATTGCAGTATCCTGCAGTGAGGAATACATGTGCAGATCAGCAAAGGCTTGAGCCTGGAGTAGCATGTCTGGTCCTCTCCATAAGAACACCTGTAGTTTCACTTGTGTGATGCTGAGGTTTGGCACTGATGATTAGCTGATACTGTGATCCCCTTGCTTGCTGGTGACCGTTGAAATTATTGACTGTCATACTTGGAGTATGAATGAAGCATTTAGTGATTATTTTGAGCAATGATATGAAATGAAGTTGGAGAAATCCCTAATCTCAACCCTATAGGCTCATTCCTCTGTGCATAACCCCAGTGCAGTGCTACAAGTGTACCACAGGAGAACTCATCTGAAAGCGGAACTGAAGCTGACCTTCTGTACTATTGAAGTCTGTGGAATTTTGACTCTTGAAGGTTAGACTTAGCTTGTGAGTGTTGTTTCACACAGTATGCAAGTGGAACCCGTTCCATGACTATTAAGGGAGCTATATTGATGGGTAACTGTTAATGCTCATATTTCTCTCTTTTTGTGTGAAGAAGAAATCTCACAGTTTTTTCTTCAAATGTCGTAGCTTCTCTCTAAACTTCAGGGAACCAAATATGCACAAAAGCAGATGATTCTTCATGCCTGCTGTCACAAATACTACCCTGAAAAATCATAATGGCAAGGATGAAGATTGGTGCATTTGTTAGGAAAAGCAGTTTCCTAGCAGCAAAACATGATGTGGAACCTCTCCTTCCCAAGGCTGATGGTTCACATGCAATTGCACATTTATAATCTCTGAGGGATTAAAAAAAAGACTCGAAAGGCCAAGATACCCATTATGAAGCTATCAGGCTGGAAAGCTGCCATTTGTTAGATTAATATGAGCCTGGTCAATTTTTCAAAACATACATTAGAAAAAGAACAATGCTTAAGTGTTGAATGTGTTCAAGGTGCTTTCAGCCATTCATGGAAACATCCTCAGAGATACAAAAGATGTGCTTAAGCAGATTTTGTAAAGTATTTAATTCAGGATTTACTTAGTCACTGTAGAAACCAGTTAAGACTCTGTTCTCAAACATTTTTAAATTCCTTTCTTCTTGCCCCCTCTGTCATCCTTATTTGAGACTTGTAAACACAGTGAGGGGTTGCAGAGTCACTAGGAGAAGGTGGCAGGGCAGAGGCTGCTGTGGTTGATAGGACTGGCTGGGGGAGAGGTACTCTGCAGAAGAGGGATGTTTCACGTTTGTCCCGAGTGCTTCTCCTTGTCCAGCTTGGCCTGATTGCCTGTTTCTAGGGAGTCTGAGTGGCTCCCCAGGCTTGCCTGAGCCACTAGTACTCTGCTTTGCTCTTGCTTTAGACCCACCCATTTCTTCAGTATCTCCTTTGTCTTTCACCTAGGACTAAGGTGCAGGGGCAGGTGGTGGGGCAGGCAGCCACTCTGTCACATGAGGTCAGAAGGGACCACCACACCATGAGGTACATGGGTGGCAAAAGCAGTGAAGGGGCTTGAGGTGGTGCCTTCCCCTCTAGATGTTCCTTGCTCTTCCTGCTGCCTTTTGCCTTCTTGGCTACTTCATTTCCTGGCTTGGCTCTGCTGTGTCCTTCCAGATACAGCCCAGGTCTGCTGCTTCTGTTGTTTCAGCATAGTGATCTGTGCTGAGAACAAAAGTTGTATGTGAACTACACTTTGTCCATAGCTGTGCTAGTGCAGGAGTGTCCAGCAGGTAGCAGAGCTGTAGAGATGGGCTGACCTTCGCTTGCACCTTCCATTGCAGCACACCCGGGAATGAAATATAACTGAGCTGTGTCAAATGGCGTCTGGTACAAAACACACTTTGCTTTAACAATTCCCTTATTTTGGCATTAATGGATTAGGAGAAAAACTGTCAGGGTATTGGAACAGAAAGTTAAAGACCTGAAAAGTGGAAAATGATGCTTCAGGTGACAATGAGAAAGGGCTTGCAGAGCCTTAACACAAGCTTTTGGACTGCTTGGTGAGTTGCTTCATTCTTTGTATTCTTTTCAGCTTATAAAATGATACAGAGATTAAAGATTATCACACTCCTTTCTCACAGCTTTAGCCATTTACTATAAACACTGTGCAGATGAATCAGGAGTGTTGCTTTGGCCAAGAAAGTTGGCAGCATGAGAAGTTTTGGTGAAATTTTCCTTACACGTTTAGAATAGCAATAAGCATGCAGTATTTCATCCCATTTTAATGGTCTGGCTGTGGCTGCCTGGAAGTACAACCCCCTGGGAAAATCTCACACTGCTAAATGTGTTTTCATTCTACATCAGACCCTTCTTCTCTCCAGACTTCTCCCCCCAAATCTAAGGTTTTTCATTGAATGGAAAGTAATTTTTGAGACATTCAGTATTTTCATTTTACTAATGTAAAATCATAACTGTAACCTTACGGTTCTGGTATGAAAATCAAATCACAGGAACAAAATAACATAAAAAATACCATGCTTCAATACCTGTCAAAGGAGTTCAGTCACTGAACTATTCTCACAAAATGTTTAGACTTTTGATAAAACTGCGTTTCCCACAGAGAACGTAGTTCTGGCTCACTTTGGCTTTCTCAGGCTAGTGCTAGCCAGCAGCAATCCTGTTGACTTTGCCTTAAGATCTGAGCTGCAGTTTAAAGCAAAAGCTTCAGTGCCTTTACATGTTTGTGCATTTCTGAGAGTGATGCTTTATGTAACTTCAGGGACATTATCAGCAAAAAAGAGTAGAGAAACTGAAGCAAATCGGGGCTGCTGAGAGGAGTAATATGTAAAACAGTGGCAACGACAGAATTACATCTTGATAACGTTGGCAAGTGTGATTTTTTAATTATTATTATTTCATTGTTGTAGTAGCCAAAAATCATGATTTTATGCATCACGATAGTTAAACCAGTTATTAATTTGGCACTCTGAGTGATAGGAAGAGAGAAAAAATTGATCTCTAATAGCAAAAGTAAGCAGTCTTGCATCTTAGCTGGTGGTAGTATTTTTTCTGTCCCTGGTGTAGGTTACAGATTCCAGTCCGTTCATTCTATAAGCTTATTTTTATTGCAAGCATATCTTTATGCCTTCGTTTTCTTTTAATTCGAAGACTTAGAGCAATACTTTTACTGTCTATAAATGAGTGTTTCTTTCAAATATGCCCTGATGTAAAATGCTGAGAGGGGTAGCTTTGGCTTTTTTCTTTACCTACTGTATACTTTTTCTGACATGTTAGATTAACTTTCAGCCGCAGGCCAATCTGTCAAAGAAACAGGGAATGTCTCCTGCTATGACAGATTTGCCAGAGGCTGAGGTTTGAAACAAGCTGGGTATTGCTTCTTACACAAAAGTAATTTCTCCCTACTGAAGAGAGCTATCACTGAATCAGCTGAACAGAAGCCTCTGACTTGCATTACTAGGTTCTGATCAGAAAATCTGCAACAGGCATTTTTTTTAATAAACTTATATGCCACGAAGGAGCTCTGCCAGTGTAACTGTGGGAGAACTTTCAGCAATATAAGGTCAAAATAATTTCCTCAAGGATATCAGGAATCCAATATGTATTTAAAAAACTGTCCCTGGTTGACTTCAGTATTGTTATCATATTGGATGAATACACTGCTGCAAAGATAGACCCACAGGTCAGACTGTAACATACAGGCAGGACATGCACTACCATCCTAGCATCTGCTCCAAAAATAACCACCCCAATCCTTGAACCTGACTCAATTTACTGTATGAGCTGAACAAAATTGTGCCCTCTGCACCTCAGTTGTCCTGCCTTGGCTGTAAGTGTTGAGGTGCTAAAAGATGCTGTGCATCCCGAGCTTCCCTTTGCAGCATAGCTTCTTCCAAGGGGATATCAATAGCCAGCTCTCAGAGCAAGTCCAGCAAAGCCTGGGATCTTTGCAGAAATGGCTGAAGAAGAATAGCTATTACAGGTGTCCCCAAAGAAGCAATCTAGACAATTGCACAGCAGCTACAGTGCTGCTGGGCAGCTCGTGGGCTGAAATGAAGTCATGCTTCGTTCATCTGGGACTCCTTTTGTGGCAGATTGCTGTTTCCTCTCTTTAGGACTGGCTGGCAGAAGGAGTGTGAATAGTACAGCATAGGGAAGCATTATGAGAGAAAAAGGAGGATTAGGCTGGGAGCTCTTGCTGCCTCTTTTGCCTTCTGTGATATGAGTGTTTGTGCACTGTATAAACTGGAAAAGTGACATCAGCCTTTTGTTTTAGTGGACTTCAGTACTCCTTACATACAAGCCAGACTCCAGGAGAGTGCAGGAAGAACATTTCATTTGGCTTGATGAAGAAATTAATCTATTGTCCTCAGGCATGTCGTAAAAAGAACTTAGACATGCGTAATGGACCCCTTCTGGCATTGGAATAACTGAAGCTGTGCCCATTTCTGTAGACTAATTTAAGCCAGTACACCTGTATTAGGTCAAGGATCTGGCCCAATTAAATCAGAATGACAAACCATGCTAATTTTAAGACTTTCTCCAGAAATACATGTATGTCTGCTGTATTACCTACTGATCACAAAGTTCAGAAGCTGCTGGTGATAATGTAAATGCCCCTTTGTAAAGTGGAATCCCTACTTGGATTTAACTTAACATATATATATTTGTAAATGTTGTGAACAGTAAATAGATGATGATATTAACTTATATTATCTTAGTTTCCAGAGGTTCTGGTTTTCCCTTACAGCTGCATTAAAACACAACGTAGTTGAGAGGCCTGTGAGGAGGTAGGAAGTATAACTCAATACTATTTCTTTACTAAAGTCCTTTCTGCCAGGTAGAGTCCCTGGGTGCGTTTTAAGAAGAAAACACTGTTCATCTTTTGACATGTGGTGGGCTTCTAAGGAGTAAGAAAGCCTGGAAGACTGCAGGTTTAAAAGTTCAAGGAACACTTGAACAGGTTCCACATCGACTTGAAGTTGCAGAGAATGGTGTCGTATGGGCTGGGGATCTCCTGCTGCTGGCTCCCCGCGTGGGCCCCAGCAGTGTGACTGGATATTA
>NW_009942820.1:71000-104506 GCF_000696875.1 Nestor notabilis | reverse complement strand
GAAAGAGGCTTTGAGGTGACCAAAATATAAGCAACAGAAATAAGCAAGAGAATGTTTTCAGTCTGAAAGCTGGGTTCAGCTGCAGCACTTTGGGGTATTGCTGGTGATGTAAAAATGCAGTGACTTGAAGGACAAAAAAACAATGGGAGAAGGGAGACAGCGTTTTCAACCTACAAGAAACAACTGCTGCAATATCATAGCAAGAGACTTTTATTTGACAGAATCATGTAGGACTTTTTCATTTTGAAAGTGTGCAGGACTTTAGTGACAACTGTATAGGAATGTGTTTGTAAAAGAGATGACATAGGAAACGTGACAGCTTGTTTTAAGTATATGCCATGAGATACTGGGGGAAGGGGACTTCACACTGGAATGGTATTGAAGGCAGATGGCCCCTAAAAAGGCTTTGAAGGTTCAGGAATGGGCCATGCATGTTGCCCCATATTATTGCCACAGTGTGAGAAGGCAGTGAATGTTGATTGTTTGGGTGTTTGTTTGCTTTTGGTTGGCTTTTTTTTTTTTTTTCCCCCCCCCCCCCCCCAGTTATTTTGCAAGTCCTGAGCAAGAAGCCTGAATTTTAAAGCACATTCTGGACAATTTTATTTTCATCTTAAACAATATTTAAAGAAGTCTGTAAGCATAAAACCCATGAGGATCTGCTGCAGAATTTCTCAGGAAGGTCACTGAAGTTCTGGATTTGACAGAACTGGGAGAGTTTTTCATCCAAAGTGACAGTAATATTTTATATTTCCTGTCATGTGTCCAATTCTGCTTTGGTGTAAGTTGCCTTGGAGTAGGGGAAAAGTGATCAAACTTTGTGCATAGTGAGATTAGAGAAGAGCTTTTGTAGTTACAAAGAGTTCACTCTGATCCAGCAGAAAAGTTTCTTAAGACTAGGACTCAGAGGAGAAAATAAGTAAAATCCTTTTGGTTATGATTTTGCTTGGGAGTTCCAGTGTTGTATCAGTCATTTTCATCCTTGCCATACTATCAGTTTGGAAAAGAGAGAGTTTAGAGTAGATGACTGGATTGGGTTGATGGAGGGATTATCCTCTACCTCCCGTTTAACTCACTTCAGGCAATGCCTGATACTGTTTCGTTCTAAAAATTCCAGATTTATTTGCTTTGTGGATATGGGGTTACAGGTTTTATTTTTTTGCAGGAGGCAGTGAAAATCAGTGTTAAAATGCTTTAATTTGAATCTTAATGCTAGGTGCTCCAAAGGCAGTGGAGTATCTAAGCAGGAGGAAAAGGGAGACACCACAGAGGAAGCACTTATCATAGAAAATTGTTTCCTGAAAATTGATCTTATGGCACATTTAGCATCTATGAAGTAGACTAGTGGAGCATTGCAGTATGAGTCAAGAAGGACCAAGAGATCAGAGGCTCGCCAAGAGATCAGCAGGGCCAAGTCATCCTGGTGGCTCCCTTGAGCTTAAAAAGTTGAGTCAAATAGTGGAAAGTTGACTAAAAGGAGAGAGTTGCCTGTTCTGATAGGGACTAGAGAGGGCAGGCAAGGCTGAGTTGTGTGGATGCTGTGAAAGCCCTAAGATGGAAGAATATCTCTTGTTTTACACCGGGAAGGTCAAGAGAGGAATGGTCAAAAGATGACCAAAAGAAGAAACAATGCATGTTGAGAATACAATGAGGAAAAGGGGAGAGAGTGGGGAAGAGAAGAGGGGAAAAAAGGAGGGAGAGAGCAAAGAATGGAGCAAAGTTTGATTTCAGTTATTTTTGCTCCCTTTCCTGAAATGAACAGAGATGAGGAAGCTCCTCACCTGCCTTAGAGGGGCTAAGAAATTGTAAACCAGCCAGGGTCTTGGTCTGGGCCCGTGAGCAGAAAGGTGTAAAGGAAAGGTGTACACTGTAGGATTCCTCAAGTGAGGCGCTCCACTGTGGAAGTGGAGAAAAGCAGAAAGGTTAATGTGGCTCTTTCATAAAGTAGATGTGCACAGAGTAGTAATTTGCTGTGGAAAAATTTAGCAGGGGGAGAGGCTGAGCCCTGGGTTCTAACTCAAGCTGAGGGGAGCGCCTCTAAAGAGCCGTGTGTCATCTTGCAATTGAGAGGTCCTCAACACAAAGCACCTTTTCACTGCTTGTTGGGCTGATCTCTACCAGCCTGCTTTCCAGGGCCTGGGTGTAGAATAGTTGTCTACAAGGGCTACTGTGGCCATTAGGTTTACCAAAAGAGAGGAAAACTCAGTCTTCCTTTGTTCATCCCATCTACAGGAGAGCCGGCAAAAGACTTCCCATGCGATCTGAGGTGGTTCGGCAGTGCCTTAGTGCAGCTAATTGTTAGCCCGCTGCCAGTGTGAACTTGCACTTTACAAATACTTCATTGCTTGTGGCAAATACTGGTTGCTGATGGATGAACAGGGCACCTGACAGGCACCAAGTCTGCTTGTGGACTGGAAGGCACCGTACTCATCTGCAGACATTCAGTGTGATGGCACCCCTTATATGCAGACACCAGCACATAGTAGTGATGCTATTATGCTTTTTTTTCCTCATTAATGTCTCTAGGACCAAGCCTTAGCTCTTCAAACAGGCTGAGTGGACAAGGTTGCAAACCCCAATAAACAGACATCGATGGTGGGGGCTTTTGTGCGTGTTCTGCCCACTGCTGGTGTGCTGTGGAGTGTTAGAGGACTAAATTACACTTCTGAAAAACAAATGAACAAAGTAAATGATGTGATACCCTTGACTGGGCTTTTTAATAGCGTTTGTTTGCTTACCTACTAATTTGCAAGGTCTAGTAATTTGTGATTGGCCTCCCAGTCGTTAGTGTGAATTAGTGTGACTCTGTCATATCAGAGGGACAAGCAAGTCAATAAGAAAAAGAGAATCATCCCATGTTAGTGAAGCTGTAGGAAAATGGCTTGAATGTCTTTGCACTGTTTAGTGTGGTATTTATCTCAAAACTATTTCATATTAGTTTAGTTCTAGTTCATTCCCTTGCATGTAAATAACTGTTCAAAAAAGAAAAGTCTCTCCTAGTCTGTAGTGAAGGTGATCTCTTGTTATTGTTTGTTTGAATACCTCCACTGTGGGCCTTTTATCATTTTTATGGTGGTGTAAGAAATGTGTCATCTCTGTAGCATCTGCAGAAGGTTTGCTGAAAATTAGCCTGTTTAGAGCATTATATTTCAAATCTATCATAGCAATTTCCGTGGTAATGTTCTTTCATTTTAATCAAATTATTCTGATGGTTTTATGTGTTCAGGGTTTTTTGGTTTTTGGTTGTTGGTTTTTGTTTTTATGAGAGAGAAGAGACAGGGAATGCTCTTGACATAGTCCTTAAAACATCCAGTTTGAAAGAAAGCAGTGTTATTGTCTTACAAAACCCATCTGGCTTTATGAAAACACTAGTGGACAACACTTTGTGTCCCATTATAAAGCCATTCCATCCTGACCTTTGGCATGAAAGGATGATCTTACAGTTGTAAACATAGTGATGAGAGCTCTCAGAAGTTTCTTTTCCAGCACTTCCCGGTTTTTCTTGGGCATTCTGGAAAGGTCGTTTGTTATCATAACCGTAAAAGGAAATTGTTGTTTAAAAACAAGATATTAAGTAATCATTCTTTATGATATTTATCTGATTTATAAGCCAAAGATCTCCAAAGTTTCAAACCATGAATGCATACTGAATAAACTAGACACACCACGTATGTAAGAAGTCAGCCCTGTATTGCTGGAAGTTAAGAGAATCATTGCTGTTTTTTCTCTCAAGAGCAAGAGTAAGTTACGGGGTGATTCTCTTGGAAAGAGAAGGAATAGAACAATACATCTGATGAACACAATCAGTATAATTAGTTGTTGTCCTTGTTTTGAAATTATTGCTGCCAATGAAACTGTGTTTGTGAGTGCAATCTTTATTTTTTGCTGTTCAGAAAGCTGTAATTGCAGGTTGTGCTTCAAGGCTGTGACAGCCAAGGTTACCTAGTGTTTGGAGCTGATTCCCCTTTCCATCTGTCACTTGATCCTCTATTCCTGTAGATGCCAGATTAATATTTCTTCCCAATTTTCTAGCTCCATTTATTCTCTAATATGCTATGTATAGTTTCATATTTAAAAATTCTAATATGATATAAAGCAGCTTGAATGCAGAAAACATTTTATTCAGGGGCAACTATTTTCCTTTATGGTTCAGCTGACTAAGGAAGAAGACAGTAAAGGTGAATTTCTCCAGAGACACATTAAGATTAGCTGGAGATGCAGGCAGGTTCCTTCCCTTCCTCTCTAAGGTTAGCTATGGGCTGGTTTACACAAGTTTTACTGGCCTTATTTTTGGTTTTACAGTTTTATTCATGGTTCATGGACAGAAGTAGTATGGGTTATATTGATACAGGTACTTTTGTGCCAATTTAAAACTGTGAACACCTGGGAATGGAGATGAGTTGTAATCTACTGTTAAAATTGCACTGGAAAATGTTTTGGTTTTAGTGAGAGTTATCTGATATACTTAGATGAGAGATTTTTCTGTTTCTGAATGAGGTAGACAGTTTCATTGCTACCATATATCTTAGACTCTTAGCTTTATTATACAACCTCCATTTTACCAGAATCTAAATGATGCACACTTACTAGTGGACTGTTTTTACCATATATCTGTTGAGCCACTATAAAGATGGAAAACAGAATCACTTGACTGATTAAGGGCCAAGCTTGGATCACCTAATACCTGTGTCTAGTTTAGGTATGCCAATTAATACTGAATTTAAGTGCAGTAAAGCAGCTGGTGATTGAACATTCCAGACCTAGAGTACCTGAAAGGCAAGTAACAAACTGGGGAGCCAAGGTCTGGTGGTCCCAAGTGGAAGGTTGCTTTGGCTTCTCAAAGCTTTTTGTAGTGACACTTGAGTGAGAAACCTTTAGTGCATGATCTGAGCAGTGCCTCAGCCTCAATCCCAGCCACCTGATCTCTTGATGGAGCAGAGGCTTGAACCTGAGTATGTATCTGAATGTCAGGACATCCATCTTGTCTGGCAAGGACCCTTCATGTCTAGCTTCGCTTTGTGATATCAAACAGGAGGATGAGGTTGTTTGGTTATGTTGCCCTAGCAAAGTGCAGGGTGTTTCTTACAGTAGCCATATGCATATATTACGTTTTGGTATTCCATATCCTGACTGAAACTTTGTGCTGAGGTTTTTCTCCGCGTGTCCTCAGAACAGCAGGTTGATCTATTAGGATGAAAATGAATTGCCGATTTTATTCATTTATTTTTAAGTATAGAAAAAAATCAGTGTGGCCCATGCTAGTCAGAGGAGATGTTTCACAAGAGCCTGCCAGAAATTACCAGGCTTTCACTAAGCTTAAGAGGAATCTGGACTGGACTACAGTGGATGTCACAGAGCTTTTGATTCCTCACAGCAAAGGCAATCAAGGCAGCCCAGGGTGCTGGGAAACAGAAATGTTCAGTGAATGCAGATTTCTGAATTAAACTCTTTTACATATGCCTTCAGGAAGAAGATGGGTGAGAATTCACCTTCATGATGGCAGTCTGGTGTAGAATGAAGCAATGAATTGCTGGACTGCTTGTTGTGTTTGCAGCGTGTCTTTGGGGAATCATGTTTTCATGTTTTTTTTTGTGGGGGGATAGTGAGGTGAGAAGCATTGTCAGATTCAGATAGCCCTTAACCTAACTAAGATGGACAAGTGTAGGTATATGTAAAATGTATGTATGCATGAAATTATTATCCCACTGGTGTTTGTAGACATCATAGTGCTTCCTACTGCACCACTTCAATATAACTACTGTGGTGTTTATCCAAGTACATATATGACTGGTTTTATTCTTCTCCTTGTGTGAATGCTCTGTAAATATTTCCATTCCGCATGTCTTTGTTGCATCAGCCTCCACCCATCCTGGCACTTTCCTTATCCTTACAAAATATACATTGGAAACCATTTCATTAAACTGTAAGACTGCCCAGTCCCTAAATGCCCTGTCTGTTCTTTGAATGTCCTGGTCTCTCACAGGGTGGTCTGAGCAGGCTTTGCAAAGAACACATCTGCTGCTGTTCAGTGGGTTCAGAACACAGTGCTGCTTCGACTGCACCACAGCCGGGCTTGGAATAATTTTCTCTATTCAGACCAAGTACATTAACATTTGAGATTACATTATTCTGTATGACTCATCTAAAAAGATGAGAGGAAAAACCATCATGGGTGAAACAGTGTGAAACTCCTGTGCAGCATCTGTGCCAACTTTTGATTTCTTCTTAGTTTAATTCTGATTTGCTAACCATTGTAGATATGTTGTTTAGCTAATGCCTGAGACAAGGTCTGATGGTGTGGGGAGGATTAGGAGAATATATGCATCCCTGCTCTGTGTTTTGTGAAGATGGTGTCTATCCTGCAGGTTTCTTCAGGACACATTTGTGCAAGCAAAGCTACTTTTATTTTTTTATTACTTTTTTTCTAATTCACAGTTGAATTGCAGTAATGGCCTTGGCAGGGAAATAGTTTCTCTTTTTTTCTTTTTTTCAAATATATACCTATTTTTTCCCTCAAACTCTACATTATCCCTGGTAGTTTTGTTGAATGCTGTTTTAACTATTCAGAAGCTGTTTTTACTGTTCAAGGATTGCGATACTGACTCGTGGTATGTTATGCCAGTCATATCACCTGTAGTCACTACAGTTAATGCACTTCTTTGATTTGTCTGGTAGTGGTCTTGCTCCCAAGGTTGTTGCAAGTTCTAGGTGCTATTTTCAGAGTATTCCCAGGTTCTCGATTTCAGGGTGGCAATGTAAATGCCTCCTGAACAGGACGTCTGTGACCCTTAACTCCTTGGACCATATCAGAAAGATTGAGAAGACTCTTCGTTTCTTCAGAACTTGTGAATCTGTGTATGTATTAAACCTTGCAGACTGAGGAAGCTGTTGTGAAGGAACCAAACTAAAACTTTGTTCCCTAGCCAAGGACAGTTTAATGTTCATATTAGCATGTTTTAGACAATGGATAGCTTGATGTCTGAGGTCATAAATTTTTTAAAGTAGCCATACTTTGTCACATTTCTTTTTGGTCTGCACTTAAATTTTCATTTACTTTTATATGTTGCTGGCTGAAGGCCACTAGTTTTCTATCATGAGAAATGGTTGCTGAATTAGATTTGCTTTTTTTCCCAGCTCTGAAGAGATGTGCATTATCAAAGCAGGTGTTTGGTTCAGAATAAGAGAGGAGATGGTTCTTCAGGGAATACACTTAGAAAAGCAATACCATAAATAGGTCTTGTGTCAGTGTTTGCTGTAATGTCTTGATATGTGTCATCATGAATTATATATTATTTCAGATTTATCGCTTCTTCCACTGATAAGGGACATTGCTTCTTTGAGTGAGTTTTCTTCATGGCTTAAAAGATTTACTGATACATTGAAATTCCCTGTATTGGAGATTCAGATGAACTTTGGAAACTTGAGATAAGAACTATAAATCTGCTATAAACTAGGAAGCCATTTCTCAAAGTATGTATCTATTGACAGTTTGTACTAGCTTATTCTTCTGCTTCTCATTTGTGTGCATCAGCAGAGGTTTTCTTTTCATCAGTATAAACAAAAAGTGAAAAACTTCATGTGGGTTGTACAATTAATAAGTAATTTGTCAACAAGGTGATAATCTTCATTAGACCGTCACCAGGTATTGCCTCCGAAGGGTAACTGGGGAAAAGGTATTCTCCTGTAAGTGTCTTGAGCACTACTTTCAGGTTTTGTTCTTTTGAAATGCCATGCCATTGAGGATGCTTTTAAATACAAGTCTAGACTTAAGTCGTTATTTTTGAGCTCTAAAGTCGTGCTACTAAAGCTTCTGGGCTAGACAGCTTCATTTTAATTAAGTTCTTTATGCAAAGTTGGCTTTACTTAGGCACGTTTGAAAATAAGATCCCTTAGTGGATGGTGCAAGGGCAGTGGGCAGGGAAACCACTATAAACCTTTAATCACAAAACCCCAGCTCTACCTTTTAGAGGCAGAGCATATCCTTGATCTCTCCTGCCAAGACCTACCTGCAAAATCTGCCCAACATCTAACTTGCACAGGAGAGCAAATGGGACAGCATTGGACCATGCAACCTGTGTTGTACCTGTGGAGATACATGTATAAGCAAGGTCCTGAACTGCAGACCCTGAGTGGATTCGTGCAAAGAGGTTCTGAAAGTCATGTACAATTAGTTTTCTTTCCTGGCATTAGCAGGATTTCAATCAGTGACAAGCTACTGACAATGACATGTCTGAGCTTGATTATTAGATCTTACACCTTTAAAAGTCTTTAATAAAGATTGGGACGTGGAAAGGAATGAGTGAAGAATATCTCATTTCTAGCAGCTGTTTTTCTCTGATCCCCATTGAGTGGTATTTTGTGCCTCCATCCAGCTCCTTTTGTTTTTCAAAATATTGACACTCAAATTGATATTGAAATTTTGTAATAGAACTTCATAACAAGCAGCTTAGATACAGAATCCACCTTCTGTTCAGGTCTGCTTTCATCCCATTTTATGGTTCAACTGAGTTAAAGATAAGACTCAGATGACTTCCCCAGGGGATCTATTAGATCCAACTGGAGACTTCTCAGTATCACTTCCCTGCCTTTTACCCAAGGCCGGATCAGGGACTGGTTTACCCCATTTTCCTGATACAGCTATGAAGTGAAAAACAGCTTCACTTTTACCACTGCAGAGGTGTTTTCTATTGCTGTGACTTCATCTGCTGTGTTAGTTCTGGCCACTGAGAAATGTGGCAAGGTAGTGTTTTAACTTTGTTCATATTGCCAAAATGAAAGCTCTTGCAGACAATATAAGCCTCAGAACAAAACCCAAGTATTAAAACAGTAAGTCTCCCTCTGTATGCCACTCACTCTTCCTTAGGCACTCAATCATTTATCAACTGACACAGACATTGTGGACCAACCTATTGAAACTTGGAGTCCCATTGCAAAAGGCACATCAGAATGGAGAGATTCTCTATTACAACTGAGGGATAGTTCAGATAAGTCTTTGATCCAGTTGTACAGTGGGGAGGGATGAGTAGAAATGCATTAGTGTGAGTGGCAAAGAATGCTCAAGTTCAGCAGCTGATAGCATGAAGAAAAAGAATGTAGGAATACTTCCCCACCCCCAGCTGCATCCAGAGCTCAAAATCCAAGCCTTTCAGATTCTGGCCATTTATCTATGAGACTTTTAAGGACAATTGGTACTGATTAAATATTGAAGCAATCTAAATCAAGACAGCATTGTTTCCTGTGCTTTCTAGTTACTGAAGTCCTGACTCTTTGGCAGCAGCAACTGATTTCTTGGCATCTGTGCAAACTGTCCAAGGAAAGCACCAGTAGCTCTAAGCTGCTGCTGTTTAGCTTGGGTGCAGCCCCCCTGAATGCATCTCAATTTTCACAGCCAAGCTAGCTCCTGCCTGGCCAGTGTGGCATGGGTGCATCTGTGCATTTCCCATGGATGCGAGGTTAGTGCTGTGTGCGGGTCTGTGTTGTGGGCTATTGCAAGTGCTTGTGAAGTCCGGGGTTGTCTCTGTAGGTAGATCTTTTTCAGCTCCAGAGGCCTCTTACACCCATAAGGTTTAGGGCTGGATTGGGTTTTGCTTCTTAAAATAACTATTATCTGTTGAGGCTTCCTAAGTGCACTTCCAAAGTTTGGATGAATGGAGGTTTTCTGACTTTTGTCAGTCTCATAGTTCAGAAGATACCAAACTATAAGGGGGAGACTGAATCCTGGACAGTCATGATCAAGCATCCAGTTTGCTGCTTAGTTGGGGATGAGTGGTAAGCTTTTACTGATGTGACACCACTACATGGAAAACTGCTGATGTCATCTTTTAGTACAATAGCAACACTTAGATGTTCCCATGTTATTAAATGGTACTAAGAAGTTTTGATATTTTAGTGTCTCTCACTGAATTTACAAAGAATGGTTAAGCTCTTTGGAGCTTTAGATGACACACTGACTGGCTGCTGGGATCAAAAGCAATTGATTTTTGGCTACAGTAGGTACCATAAGAAGCAAACAAGGATGTTTTCTTTCAACAATTGGTTATAAAGGATGAAAGCACTCAGTGATGTACAGCAATGAATTGGACCAGTGATGAATTCTTATGTCTGCCTGAATATGTGGTGTGTGTAGAAATGAGAGCAAAAGAAAATCCCTTTCTTTGGGGAGTAGGGGGGGGGCTGCATTTTTGCAAGGGGTTGTTTTGTTCTGCTGCAGATCTAAACCCAACTGAATTCACTGGGATGTCTTTTGAGATGGTCTTGTCCCAGGCATCCCAGGCATCCCAGCCCGAGAATAAGTTAAAGCTGGTTTTACACTTTCTGTTAGACTTTTTGACTGCAATTCTAGCAGGAGACACGTGCAGACACTGGTCTGTCTGCATAGAGCTGCTTGCAATATCAGGACCTGTATTTTTTCATTTTGTCTTCCATAATTGAAAATAAATCCTCTAGATTGAAAATAGAATGTATTGCTTGTTGCATACGGGGAAAGTCTGACCAATGTAATAGTGTTGTATTTTTATATTTGCTGAGTTGAATTGATTCACTTTCTTGCATTTCATTTGCAGAGCTACTTTCCAGCTCTGCTCAGCTGGACAAGATGCGGAGAATGGTATCCAAGTAGGAATTTTCTTACCCCAAATCTGTGAGCTGTTTTCAGCATTGCTGATGTGCAAGCAGCTGTTTTGTTCCAACACAGTGTAGATGAGTTTATATTAAGAAAACTATCACTGAATCTTTAAAGGTGGAATTTGTTATCCTGAATTTTAGTGTGTTGTGTCTCTATGCCTCAAGCCTGATTCTTCTTGACTTCATGCCAATATAACTGGCACCTTCACTCAGTCCAGGGTTCACCCATAAGTAATTAGTTTGATGTGAATCAGCAACGTGTCTTTTTTTCCCCTACTGTAATGCATGTATTCACCTTGCTGGTGTGTTAATAGCACTGATGCATTTGTCTGGATCTTGATAAATGCAGTGAGATAAAGGTTGTGTATGAGAATAAAACACTCACAACTGCTGTAGGCTTAATCTCTTTGCCTAGCAAGGTGTAATTTGCATGTGTAGCCCACTGGCATGAATGTATTTTAGGTAGTCTTCTGCATCTGATACAGAAAGTGTGAATTATTATAGCTGCTAGAAACAAGCCTTGGTGCTTTATTCGAGTTGGTGCAGACACACTTTTAGCTGTAGAAATCCCTAGTGTGCTGCATGTGGGTGGCAGTTGTTTTACTGGTGTTGGGTATTTTTGTAAGGAGGATACAGAGGAGAACACTGAAGTGTAGGTCAAGAAATGTATTTTGTTGAATGTTACTTTAGCTTTTGCACTAGTAAACTGAAACCAGTAAACACAGTGTGAGCATGTTGCAAACTGATACCCAACTGATGTCCTGGCATTTGTGCAGACTGTCCTAGAGATGTACCCATGGGGAGCATCTGCAGGATGCTCTAAGCATCTGCAGGATTCAGAGCAGAGCTGGCTGCCACTTGCCCAGCTCAGCATGCAGGTAAATGAGCTGTTCCACAAGTCCATCTCCCTGCAGGAGTGCTGTAATGCTATTAGTCACTGGAGTGCTTGTAAAGTCCAGATTGCATTTGAAGGTAGGTGTCATTCAGCCTTTGGAGTTTCTCAGCCCCCATAGAAATTAGGACTAGGGCTAGGCTTGTTTGCTTCCTAGAATGAAGACTTGGAGCACAAGATATGGCTGCTGTAGCAGACCAAGCTCCAAGTGGCTGTCCTAGCTCCAGCACTCTTTACACAGAACAGAGTAATTCATCTGTGTTAGTTTGAAACAGGCAATGTGGGAAGAAGGTGCCCTCTGCATTAGTAGATTACTTGTTTTATTTTCTTTCACTGTGGTGATGGTCACAAGTGTTATGTAAAATATCAATTAATCAGAACCCACAGGAGTTGAGAAGTTCAAAGCACAACTTTCAAGAGGCCCCCTAATGCCTTAAGGGAGTAAAGTTTGGCAGACATTGTAGGTTTACTGTGTCCCCAGTCAAAAAGTCGTGCTGGTTGGCATTCTGATGGGAGTATTATTGAATAAACATAGCACAGGATTTGCACTCTGATTAAAAAATACAAAAAACAAAGTCAAATACACTGTTCAGAGAAAAAAAGCTCTGATAAAAGGAACTGTCTTTTTCCCTAAGACTTCCTGATTTCTTTGGATTTGTATTTACTACTAGTATTGCATGCCCATGGGAATATAAACTTATAAGCTATCTGGACCCAAGAGGTGAGACTTCCCATTTTTCACTGAGTGCTCTGTAAAATGCAGTCTTTCTAAATGTGTTCCCTGAGTATGTCAGCTACATGCTAAACCCCTGGTTCTGTGTGAACCATGGTTAGGGACTACTTTCCTCCTCCACCATGCCAAGCTTTTTTGTATCTACTCAAGCCTCTCCAAAATATTGTCTCACTTCACCCTTTTGTGAGCTCTTGTTATAAAGAACGATACTTATAAACCCACCATGGAACTAAGAGTAAGCATTGTAAAGCTAAACATGGAAATGTCCGTAACTTCAAGCCAGGAGCACAGCCGTGTGAGGTATTTTGACCTCTCTGAATGTTGACATGGTGGTCTTAGATCAGGATTTGTGGATTTATTTACAAGAATAACTTATTTTAACCTTTACATCATGGGAATGGAAGTGTCATGAAGTGAGGTTTCTAGGAGGTCTTGTAGTTCCTGCAGTGGATCCTTGCTACAAAGCAAGACCTCTTATTCTTTTCTTTGCTGAAGGCACTTGTTTATGTGCTTGTAATTACTCTGAACAATAGGAATAAGGAAAGAAGGTTAAGAAAGTGGATGAAGTGTCACTGCGGCAAGGAATATGTAACCATGGGTTTCTGGATTTTGGACTACGGTGTCATTTTCTGCTTGTAGTGGGGACCCAGCGGGTGTGATTTGGTGCCTTCCTGGAACTCACACCTGTAGGTGGCAGCATCTTCCTGTTCTATGGGATGTGGTGGCCAGTTCCCGGGATTCCAGTATGATTGGGAAACTGAAAATTAAGCGCTAGATCGTCCCACTCCCCTTTTCAAGGTAAACATTCTTCTTTTCTACAATGTAAATGTGAGGCAGGGCTTGTTTGACACCTCTGTCAGACTAGCTTGTTCTTTGTCCATCACTTTAAACATGGCTTCTCCCTTTGGTTCTGAGTCATTTTTTCTCCTTGTATTTTAATCCACTCTGTTCTCAGACTTCCAAAGCCTAAGGTCTGTTTCAAGACAGAAGCAGGGACTTGGAGAGCAGCTCTCTGAAATGACCTATTGGCATCTTGGTAAGGAAGAGCAGATAATGGGTATTGAGAAAATGATGCATCATTTCTACTCCTGTTCAAATATATGTAATGTTGCTGGAGCCTAAAACGGTCCAAAATAGCTGGAAACAAATCAAGTAATGTTTTGACTTTTAGCAATGTCATTCTGATTTCCTTAGGATCTTCGTTCTCTGAATTAGGGCTGTTAGAAGAGAGACATTGTTATCAACTTGAATAATAAATGTGTTGCATTAATATGTGAATATTAATAAGAGCAATTAAATAAAAAAAGGTCTTAAATTTGTTCCAGCAAGATAAAAACCCAACAGAGCACTAGAAAGACAGTGGGAGAAATCGGAACAGTGAGAGAACTTGTTCTAGAAAATACTGAGAGGAGTGGGGATTTTTAAAAATCTAACTACATGAGCTGCTATTAAACTTGGCTGCTTTTCCATTAGAACATCAAACTGGATCTCTAGCTCACCTTGAGGGAGAGTCCATAACACTTGTACCACTGGGGCACACTGTCGTAAGAATCATCTTCCAGCAAAGACACAGGACAACTGCTGCTGCACTTCATCGCTGGGTGCTTAAAATGGAGTCTTACTGTAAGAGTACCAAGTGTAGACAATGGCCAGAGACAGAGGGGATGGAAAGATGCTTACATGACCACTCACAATAAGGCCAATCAGCCAAAGAAGAAATGGAAGCAGATGTCTGATGTGTCTCGTATTGGTTTTCTTTGCCCAGGGATTCCCTTTTCGTTAGAGCAGCCTTCCAGTGCTGCTAGAGAGGTATTCAGTCTACTGTGTTTCTTTACCAGTGGTAGGTAAAGTCCCTGTTCCAGAAGGACACTACCAGTACTGCTTTGGGTAATACTGTAGCTTTATCTGCCTGGCTGCTGCCCGGTAACTCCTGCTTATCTGGACAATAATATCAGACTGCATCTTTAGAATTGCCTATTGCATTGGAAAATGAGGCCCATGTGTGTTCTCTATACCTGTATTAGTGACTGTATCATATATACTAAATCTTTTCTCAGAAGGAATGTGAATGGTACCTTTTCCTTGTGCAAAGGATTCATAATACTCCTCTACAGTTTAGATGAAATTAAGAAATGCCACAATTTTGGATGTCTGACTCATCTTCCTTCATAATAGCGTGGAAGATCAAAATTCAGAATATATTGTTCATGCTACCAGGGAATGGCAGTACATTTGTGACAGTGCTACAGGGTCAGCCCACAAAATTCAAGTGCCGTCCCTGCTAGGAAGCTGAATGGTACACATCAAACCCCTGGTCATGGATAAGAAGGCATTTTTGTCCAATGCAACTCAATCTACGCTGTAACAGATTTGAAATTTAGCTTCAGACACAGACTGTAGAATCCTAGGGAAGGTGATTAAAATAGGAGCTCCCTCACCATCCATGTATTTAAAGCCTCTTATTCTAATGTCTTCAAACACACTATGAAAATGTTCTGCTGTAGTCTTCATGTTCAATTACCATCATCTGCCCAGTTCCACACCTCTTGTGTGTGTAACTTTGATGTGAATTACCAGAAGTATCCTGCATGTGGACACATCCTTGTTAAAATATGTGGGTCAGTGCTGCTGTCTCCTCTGCTAACAGCACTGACCTTCATCTATATCAACTGCCCTTTCTAGAAATTGAAGTAATACCCATGGCCAGTTTTATTGTTGTGCCTAGAAAGTACATTACACATGGGGATGTATCCTGCCACAAAAAATTGACATTGAAGTTAACGCATATGCAACATTTGAGGGTTTGCTTTGCCCTATATTTGCAAGGTAGTTTTTTTTTCAGTCATACATAGACTGATTGTTGGAATCTCTTCCAGAACAGAATAGAAGTTGAGAAGTATTAATTTTCCTGTTTGGTGAGTGTAAAGGTACTTGACAAGATGAAACTCTCTCCTGTCATGTTAGTACAGTTGTCAAAAGCTAACCCCTCTAGGCACCTTAATGACTCCTTAATGAAAACAGAGCTGGAGAGCCTGGTCTCCTCCTTGGTCATACAGCAATATTGCAATCTGTTTGCTGTGTGACTGTGTGTAGATGCCCATTAGTGGGACTCCATAGGGATAGCTATAGTTTGTCATGTTCTGATTCAGGCTACAAAGCAGGAACAAATACTATTATGGGTAAATTCCTAGTTACCTTTAACAGGGAAAATCCTTCGTTATTTGTCTATTAAAGTTGGAGAATTTACAAGGCTTATCTTCAACCTCTCTATCTTGGTTCTTCAATGCCCCCAGTGCCCTCCTGGAACACCAGTATATGTGCAGTCTTGAAGGATCAATACAGTTATTAGTTGTGGCTATTTGAACATCGCTGTTCATGTCTAGTTCCTTTGTATCACACACTGAGCAGAAAGCAAAAGATGCAACTGTTTGGTGATGAAAAGAATAAAGATTTGGGGAGAATAATACATAAGGGTCCTGTAAACTCTGCCTCTTCCGGTACCCTTCCATAATTTCTTGTACTCTCAGCATCAGCGTTTTGTCACAGGAATGTAAAGCAGGAATAGCTAGACCGGGCTCCTTGATGGAATCTAGTCCTTTGCTGCCACTGTAACATGTAATCCTGCTAATGAAGCTCTCAAGTTCATCTTGCCACCCTTGACTTTTCTGCTTCTCTTTTGATGTTTAGAATTCACATAGGCTTCTTTTGCTAATTGTGCGTAACAACATACCTGCACATACGAACAAAAAGGATACACAAAACACAGGTTTTAGTGTGGGAGCAGCCGATTTTGATAAGACCTGCCTTCCACAAATTCAAGATAAAGGGGAAAAAGCTATTCTTGCTATGACTATTGAGATGTGAGGATGGGACAGACTCTTTGATGGAGCTGAGGCTACTCTGCTTTTGCTTTACAAAAGTGGTGAATATATTTGAAATAGCAGCGTCTTGTGGAAACTGTCATATTCTTTACTAACTATACTTAATGTTTTGGGGTGGTTTTTTTTACACAGTGTGGTACAATATTCAGTAATTCAGTTATTGTTATTGATCATCTGTCATGTGAATTAATTCTGAATTATGATTTCTTGATAAAATCCAGATAAAAGTGCAATCTCTTTTCACTTACATTTAGGCATACAAGACATGAGACTTATTTCTCTGTCCAGTTAGAGAACTGGTACAATGAAAGTCCCTTTTGGTACCTCACCAGTTTGCTGCAGAGGGCTGAACTGGGATGTGGAGACCCACTTCTTGTGAACTGTTTTCTTCCATTAGGTAAAATCTCAAAATGGTCTTGACTGAAGGGTTTTTCACCGGAAAATCCGAACTCAGCAATCATGGTACCATGATGGTTCTCATCAGTCTTTGACAGGAATACTGTTCATAGGGAAACTGCATCTTTCACAATTTGAAGTGTAGTTAACGTGAAACCAATGCCAGAATATTTTGGGATAAGTCACAGGTTGTGACTTCTAGGAGCTGGAAGTGGAATTGCGGCAGATTCTTCTTCAACACTTTTTCCTTAGATGACTGCTGAATGGGATTCAGGGCCAAACTGGCACTTGATTAATTCTGCAGAGCCTATTTTAGTGTTGTGTACAGTTAGGTTTACATGACATGTGAATGTTCAGTTGGAAGTGATCCCATGATGGTGCTGAGCACTTTTTTGTTTGTTCTTTCTGGTTTCTGTGATTAGTGAAGTTAACACAGCATCTTTTGGTTTAGGTCCTTAAGATTTCTGATAGAGATACAAAAACATTCTTCATACAGTGCTTTCCCCAGGTTCCTTAGTACTCATGGTGTTAGTCACAAAAGCTGAGATTTTCAAAGCACACAGAAAACCCCAAAACAAAAACAACCTGCAAATTTTCCAACACCACCGACCTTTCATGGAAATCAGGAACTAGGAAGTATTTCTGTAGATTAAGTGGTGGACTGTATTATAGTCTGATTTCAAGAAGTTGACGCCTTATCTAAATGATACCTAAATGCACATTCGAGGCTGCATGAGAAAACAGTGAACAGTGACATGTGTCTTTATTTTTACATTCAGCTGACTTCTACCATGATAAAAATTGCAATAAATGAAATATTGCTGCTAAGGCACAGCACAGTCAAAATGGAATGATTATTCAGAGGTCTGCTTTTCTAAAAATGTGCTATGATGGCAAAAGAATTTGTGGGATCTAAATATTTAAACAGCATTTCACCACACAAAACCTGGGAAAATTACAGTAATAGTTTCTTCATCTTTCATTGCTATTCTTGTTAGATTGAAAGAGCAGGTCACTTAGTGGTATAACATAATAGCAGACACCCTGTTTCCTCAAGAATAAAATGGGGATAATACTGCAAAGGACTGTGTTGTGGTGATTCATCTTTATCAAGTTCTACAGAAATGGTAGGCATTATTAGCATCCCATGTGATTACAGTGACAGGATGATATGGTAGTTTGCCTGAATTGGTATTAAGTGATACTGAAAGTCTCTCAAAAACCCTGTTCCTTCTGTATTTCCAGACACCAGAGACTTAGAACACTTTGGATAAACATCTGGGCTGAACTGAATTCTCTTTTAAAGGTTACCTTAAATGACAGATGAAGGAACCTTATATTGTGATAACCTTCTGTCTGAAGGATCTCAAAGTACTACAGCAATCGATATGCAAATTACATATAGATTATAGCAACTCTGTCAAGTTATGGCACTGTTTGCTGAAATACAGTGGAGTAAAACAACATGTGATAGAAATCAAAATGGAAAAATACAATGTTAAACTTGAAATACTGGGAGAATGTAGTCAGAGAGAAAGTAATCATCATCTAGGACCTGGCAGGAAATTGGGAGGTGCAACTTCTTTTCCCACACAATGTACTGTGTGAATTGGGGTCTGAACCGAAAAGCTCAGAAATGCCTTTATGGCTTGTGTGAAAAATTGCAACTCCAGGGACAAGCAATTTGCTGGGATGCAGGTTAAATAATGTTTCATACAAAAGAATCACAACTGCCTGTTTGTCAGTATAACATCACAAACCCCATGCATTTTAAACTGTTACATCGTTGACAAAAAAGTGCTGCTTACCAGATTGTGTGGAGCACTTACAGCAGCAATGTCTTTGGAAGGTGCTCCCTTCTTTAACCTTACTCAGCTTGATTGAGCTGAGATTGCACTACACGTTTGGTATCACTTACATTAAAAAAAAAAAAAAAAAAAGTAGATGTTTTACAAATATATTTAATCTCAGGAAAAAAAATCAAGCATGGAGAAATGTTGAGTAGGATTTAAGAAGTTGCTGCTTTTACTTTTGACCTTGTGCACTTGCCTTCTTTAGACTCTTTATGCTCTCTGCAGCAGAGAATTGATGCAGCTCATCTGAAGCAGCAAAAGCTGCTTCTCATCCTGCCATGTTGCTCTGATAAAGATACTGGTAAGAGCAGTCTTAACCAGGCTATTGCTTCTAATTTTCTCATTGTCTAGCAAAACAATGAAGTTTGAGAAATTATACTTTCTGCTTTTCACCTACAGAAACCTATTAGTGCTCAACAATATATCATAAGATTTGCTGTAAATCTTAACTATCTAAAATAAATGTTCAGGGTTTTACATCTTATAAATAGTGGAGCTGCTTGCAGAGATGGAAATGATAGAAGGTCTGTCTTCATTTGCATGATTTTTATCTAATTATCATAGCCAGGCTGTTACCAGACTATTTCTCTCTTAGTTCTCTGGTACACAGGGCACATGACTGACTAGTGATAAATATTGTGCTATGCTAAAATTCCTGCAAGTGGCAATTTAGAAACAGCAATTTAGAAGCTGATCAGTGAAAGCTGGTTGTGCTGAATCAGTCAAAATGTTATACTGGTTCCCATTTAATGGATTTGCTGTAATTAATTATTTAAATGCCCAATGATTCTCCTTCCATCTTCAGAATAATCTGTTTTCAAGTAGTCCTAAATGAACGTAAACACGTGTTTTCCTCCCTCCCTCTTTTAAATATTTCACTAAGTTTTCCTGTCACTGTGATAATTAAAGAAATTGATAATATGTCTTTAGAGGAAGGCCAAAGGGCCCTAAAGAGTTCCCTTCAATCACTACTTAGCGTTTGCCAATAACTAAAGTAATGCTTCTTAAAGTCAAGAAAAGGTTTAATCTCCATATACTAGCCACTGTGTGAGTGCCTGTCATCTGGTGTAGGATCTTGGGCTTGGCCCTTCTTAAAGCCATGGCCGGCTTCCAAAATTTTGAAGTCGCGTTGATTTATCTGGAACTTGATTCCTAAAAACTTTATGAATCTAACAATTTGTTAGTGAGTAGAAAGGCATCATCAGGCATCACCTTAATTTAGGTGACTAAGGAATGCTCAGTAGTCTAAGTTTGTAAATAAGTGAATGCAAATTCAGAAACATCTCCAGAACAAAAAAGGCAGTTCCTAAGATCTGTAGTGCTCTAGGAAGTAAACCTGGGATAATATTCCTACAGCTAAGAACCTGAATTTTCAAGCCTGACCCATATTTTTATGTATGCCTCCTCCAGGGCAGAGATAAGTGATGTTGTTTGATAGTATTCAACTCAGCAGGACTTGTCTGATGGCTTGAGAAAAAACTTCAGGTGTAACTGAAGGATTTCTTCTTGTTTCCTTTGCGTCAGGGTCAAGCATGAGTCTCAAAGGAGGCTGAACATTCTGCTTTCTCAGGAGATAACAGGTAGAAATAGGTTTGATTTCATAAGACTTAAAAAGAAGAACTCTAAGCATGCCTGCTGTTGATGGTAATGGCTCCTTTTCTAATGGTTTGGAGACAACCAGGAGCCTTTGATATGAAAACCATAATTGTTTATGAATCATCTTACATTAGATGAACAAAAACCAATTTGCAGACTCACAAGTCAGAGTGTGTCCTGTTGCTGCAACATAACCTCAAAACAATATTCTGTGTGTTAGTTTTCTCTAGGGTTATTACAACAAGGATAAGCTTCAGAGAACTCTATGCTTGAAGGGTGCAACACTGATCTAAAGAAGTATTTGTATTCAGCCAATAGAAAAAGGAGATAAGCACAGTCTCATGGGCCTTTATTCATAGTAGTGAAGCAAACAAGTGCATTGCTAAAAATATCCAACAATATGCTTTTTGTAAAAAAATCCTGTATAGTAATATTTCCTAATATAGGCTCTAGACAGTGTCCCCTTTTTTTCACTCCCATATATTGCTTTAACTCAAAGCATGCAGTATTAAATTTTCTTCCAAAATATCAAGGTTGTGGGTTGGGTTTTTTCCCCTTCCTCATTTACAGAAAAAAGTGCTTTAGGAGGAAGAGAGTACTTGACCCATTTGTTATGTTTTTTGAAAAGCTTCTGTGGAGTTTTGAAACTTTTACTTTTAAAAATATGCTCAGTTTGTTCACTGCCTGGACCATGTTACAGATGAGACTTTCTCTGGTCAGTTTTACATGGGTTACAGCATCAGTGGTTATCCTGGCTTTTTGAGGCTTATGTAAAGGTTACTGCCCCGGCATGTCGTGTCCTTGTTCACTGCCTTCAGGTCTTCCCTATGTGCCTGGTCTAACTTCATATAGCTGCTCACAGGCCTCTTTCCAGATGATCTGTTTGGATCTGTATGTTGTGTAGTTTGGGTGAATGAACTCCTTAAAATCAGATGAGGTGAGGGAACAACTAAAACCGTCAATGTGTTTAGTTACTATTTAGAATTACGTACCAAATAGGCTTTGAAGGAATACAGGTAACAAAATAATCTTTTGTGAACACAAATATCTATCTCAAGCAAGCAAACCTTTTAGTGTGACCATTTTTAACTGTAAAGATTTGCCTAAGAACTAGAAAGCCACTCCTGAGCTGGATGGTGCCAGCCCATCACTTCAGTGCTTAGTTTGCAAAGTCCAGGTGGTGGCAAGCTGCAAATGGATATTTCTGCAGCTGAAATATCTATCCCCTTGGCAGACTCGAGAGACACTGGTTCTGGCAGATTTAGACTTGTCTCTGGCTATTTAGCACAGTTGTACAGTTAATGGGCTGTTGGACAATTTCGTCAAACTTGCTATTTTCTGGTGCCTCATTTGTAATTCTGGGAAGGAGTGCAGGGTTAGCCATTTGTGAATAATTGGAAATCCTCTTGAGATCTCAAGAAAAACACTTTCAATGTTAAATAGGGTTGATTCGCCTGTTTATTTAGGTATCCTAGATAGAATCTCAATACCGACCTTTGAATGCTCCATATATTTCTCCAAATTGGATTTTGCCTTTGTGCGTGTGTCTGATGAGTTTTAAGAGGCCAAGGTCTTAATTACTGTTATTATGCCTAGTTTACCATACGATTATAGTTGATGTTAATTAAAATGGGGACTTTGCAAATGCAAAAGGCAGATCTACAGGATTTATGTGCTTGTATGTACATTTTCATGTGCATCCACAGGTATACAAATATGAAATCTTTGTCATCAGCTGCATTTATGTTTTACTTCTGATCAGTTCCTGGACATCAAAATTCTTCACCAGCCTCAAATCAAAGTAAAACCTAACATATCCTCCAATTACTGTCCTAAATACAAATCCTCCATGAGAAACCTATTTCCAGTATCTATTAGACTTGCAGAATAGAGCAGTGTCATTGAAAAGACGTGATCTAGCTATTCTATGGGACGGACCTCATGTTTTTTCACACTGCAATACTGTGATACAATCACAGCGATTCTGTATGGTCTGTTTGAAGTTGTTTGACAGTTTTGCCATGAACTAGAAAGTTAAAACCTTCGTCTTCCTCTAAGACTTGCATTATGATTGCCTAGCTTTACAAATAGAAATGCATACAAATAGCACTGATAACAGTTTTAAGACACATGGCCCATACTGAATGCACAATAATATAACATTAAGGAGATGTGTTGTCTCTTGATGAACACAATATGAATGACTTGCTTGTGTCTTCCTAAGTCTATATAACAGGGTTCTGAAATACAGACAGCATCATGTAAGGAGGTAGATTTAATACATGCTCACACAGAAAAATATGTGCTTGAGAGAGATTGTCCAATGGTTGGGAAAATACAATTTATATTTTCAAACTGAACTGGTTTAAAATTCTAGATGATCCTGGGATTCGTGTTCTGTGTAGCACACTGGCATTTTGCTGTATTTTCCTCTCTCAATATAGCTTAATCTGTATTAAAGCACTGTGCTGTCACAACTTTCATAAATTATTACACAGCCAGCCAATAGAAATTACATAAATACTGCAAATATAATCATCTGTTCTTAGCAGAAAGTCTTAAAGGACTTTTAAACTAGTTACAACAGAAAGTGGTAATCCTTCTATTAAAACTTTCTTACCATGTTATAAGTTTGCCGTTATGCAACATTTTTCACTTTGTCAGCTGAAAACTGTTTTTCCAAAAGTAATCTAGACCTTGCTTTGCTGAGATGGAAATAAAGGGAAGTTTGTCTTGACTAAGTGCTCTGTTTTCCTGTGACTCTGAGCAAGTAGTAGTTAGAATGAAACATTGGAAACAACAGTAATTTACTAATCAGGAGAAAAATGGTTGTTACTGAAACATACCCCGTGTTTACTGCAAAATTGATTTAAAGCACATTTTAAAATAATAGCTCAAGAAAAATAGGCTCACATTGGGCTCCAAATTCCAAATGCAACATTTGCATATATATTATTAAGTGCTGCAGAATGGACTTTGCTCATCAAGGTCTCTTAAGGGCAGAGAAGATAGCAAGGAATGTGTTGTTGAATTAAACTGCCTTTGGAAGTGTGAGGAGCACTGAGCTCCTGATTAGGCTTTTCATTGCCCTTGTGAAAGGCGTTGAAGCAAAGAAAATGCTGGAAATAAACCTAAATTCTGTGATACCTTCACCCAAGCCCTACATTGTGCTTTTACTGGATTTTTAATGACCACAGTACTAAAATGTAATTAGCTTAAATTACCACTTGTACCCTCACAAAATAAAGAAGGGAAGAATTATCCAGTGCTATTGCTTTTCTTGGAACAAAACGGATTAAACATGGCTGTTAATCAAAAGTAAACTCAGGAACACAGTCCACTATCCAGGAGAATGAATAGCTAAGGAATGAGATAAAGGAAAACTCTAAGGAAAGAGAAATAGTTCAGTGTATGCTCCTCTGCAAAGCTTGTGAAGAAAGGAGCAGCGGAAGCTTTAAAGAACATTGGCAGAGTGGAGCCTAAAGCAGTGTGCCATGCTGGTATGACACTGGGTTACAGCAGGGGCTTTGGGGAGAGACAAGAACAGAGCCTGATTAATCCGTAGCATGAATTATCCACCCCTAGATCAGCAACAGTTGACAAAATTTGAGCACAAGAAGTACAGAAAGGGGAGATATGTTAATTCTGACACCTGTGAAATAAGTTATATGCAGGGGGGAGCTTCACTCTGACAGACCTGGTGATAGAGAAAAAAGAATTGAAAGTTGTTGCCAGGAGCAATTCCAAAGAAAATGAATTTCAAAATCTTGTGTGGCAAACAGCAAAATTTATCATGATTAGTCTTCTCCCTTTTTGCATTTATGTATATCCTGCTTTTATACCTGTATGTACTTCATGTAATAAATATTCAAAGACTGCTTTACAGTGGTTGCAGCCAAGTTAATGCTGGTTATTCCAGATGGAAAGATCATTGCATCTCAAGGTACTGTAACAAAAGACTTGGCAGTTCATAAGTAGTGTTCCTGCTGGGAGCAGGTGTCTTCAGTTTGACAAGATTGCACTTTATCCATGAGTGCTTGAAATGCACTGTAGCTGGTAACAGGTCAAACAGGTCTGAATTCTTAAAAAGAGTGTTGTAAGACTTCGGTAATGAGCTTGAGGAGGTGAACAATGACATGCAAAACTAATTACCTGTTTACTAACGTCACAATAATTCAGCCATTTGTCTTGACTGGAGCCATGCTGAGCCTCGGCTTCTTCTGCCAAGCCTGCTTTCCAGCCATTGAGTGATTGTATGTGAACTGTTTTGCTAGAAAGTGCCAAAAAAAAAAAAGGAAGAAGAAAAAAAGAGGGAAAAGGGAATTCATTTAACTGCTACAACTGAGGTTTTAATTTACTGATCACATAAGAGATTTAGGGATTAGATTTGCTTATATGCGAGGCATGTCTCTGTGGGAGCAGTGTGTTTTCACTGAAGAGCATAAACTGGACACCGAGCAGAAGAGTTCATTATCTGAGTGCTAATGTTCACAGACAAATACGTAATGCATCATAACTATTAGCAATGAAGTGCTGGCTGGCAGCATAAAATCAAATTATCTCCAGAAGTTTTATTGTTGAGATGTGGTTACTACACTTTGCAAAGACCCAGGTTACAAACAGACACCCACGAGCAGGGGGCCTGTGAAGCTGTGATGGTTTTCTTGCTGGGAACTGCACTCAAACTGCTTTCAGTTGACGAAACTGTGTGTGACTGTGGGCTACAGTGGTTAGAGTTAGACTGGCAACTTCATACAGTTCTCTGGCTTGGTGAACTCGACAGTTATCCCACTATATAACAACAGAAAGTTATTTTGAAGAAGTTTAAAGGGGAGTAAAAGCCTGGCTTTCTTGTCTTGACTCAGCAAACTCTTTGGCTACTCTAGGTTATAGTTCATAAATCAGAACTTTTGTGTGATTTGGTTGATCTGGATGTCTGGATTCTTCGATTGTGCCAAGGGTTCTATAGTACAGTATACAATTAACCCCTGAAGTAAACTGTATGGATTTAGTCAGCAAATATCAGCACAGCACTTTGCTATCTGTTCGGTTCCCCACCCCACTGAAATTAGAGGATCTCCTTCTTATGGCTTCAGTGGACATTAGGTCAAATGTTAATTTTACGATGAGTGGGAATGCTGTGTTACGGCCATTGAAAGTAAAATGATGGTTTACATTTAGGGCTAGGAACTGGGCTCACCAACTAGAGGCAAAGAAAAATGTTTCATAGATAGGAAAATTTGAGCTTGTTTGCCTAATGGGGTACTGAGGTATGTGTGTCCAAAGGATGTGTTCCAAAAGATTAGTACCTGTCTCAGAGATGAAAATCTCTTTCTTCCTTGAATAGCAATAATTAAAAAAGATTATTTGAGGCTCAACAGCAGAACTAGGGGACTCTGGAGTGTTTTCTGTGAATTCTATTTCTACCCTTTCTTATTTGTAAAGACTTCATCTTTTACAAATCAGTTTCCTGAATTATTTAGCAAGTATTTTATGCAAATAGCTTAAGAATACTGAACAAGGAAGCATTCCTCTCACCTTACCCAAGTATAGCAGATAAGGTGTGTGATTTGGAAGTAGATTTTATAACAGCTGTCAGCACCTAGAGTTGGATTTAAATAAGAAGAAAAATACCTCGTGATCCAGCTCACCTGAGCCTACAGCTGGCTTCAGTTCCATGAATGTGTTTTTAGTACTGACATTTCTAAGCTTCTTGAAATGCACTGTAAACATCTAGAAAGCTCTAAATCAGAGCAGTCCACTGCTCAGGACTTACCCAAACAGTTGGGAGCGGTCAGTGGAATTCTTCCATCTGCCTTCCCTGAGCAGCCTACTTTGGCTGATGGTTGTGGCACATGTAGTGTGCAGTGAGAGTGCTGGGCTCTCTGCTGAGCATGCTGCCTGTGCACTAAGGAAGTCAGTAGAGTTCTTGCTTGGGGCAAGAGGGCTGTTCGTGGGAGTACTTTCTAACTGTTGTCAGGTATCATCTGCAATGTTAGCCGAGCCGAGGTGGTGATGGTGAGGAGGGCAGTAACAGCAGCTGTGAGCAATAACCCTGCCCCTGATGCAGCTAGATCCAGAAAAGCATGTCTATGTATGGTCCAGTTTGTTAGGCAGAGTAACAGACCGTGAGGGGGTCCTCTGTATTGGTATTAGGTTTAGGGGAACTTGAATTGTGGTTACAAATCCCAAGTGGGATTTTATGTAATGATGCATTTTAATGGTCATTAAAATGGTGGTCTTTTTGTTCCTTTTTTTTAGGTAAGTCTTGTTGAGATGGAAGACAGCTTTCTGGTGTTGCAAGAGCATTCTGAGCTGTGGATCACAAGCAGAGAGAGATGTTTAACTTCAGTTTCACTCCTGACGAAAGCTTTCCTGGATTTCAGGTGCCTTCCTGCTCCTTCTGTTTCCTTATTGCTAGTACTGCAGAGTTTCTGGTTGACTGTGCTGAAGTGCTCCCTGTTTAATGTGGTAGTTTTTCTGAGACCGTTGTTTGTCCCCATACACAATCTCAGGAGACATGCCTTCTTCCTAGCATGGCACCTAATTAGGTTAATGGTGTTGCTAAAGAAATGCTCATGGAACCACGGACTTGGGCCCAAGCAGAACAACCAGTTTCTGTTACACCCACAAATACCTGGGTCTTATGCCCAAGAAAATAAGGGAAGAAGGAACAGTAAAGGCTTTTCTTGCTCTAATTTTATTTAAATTCCAAGCGAGCTATCTGCAGCCCTCTGTAGAACTCAAACAAATTCATTATTTTACATTAAGTCTTGGTTATGACTGTGCTGCTCAGACTGGAAATGACATTTTCACATCCAAGAGGGGTCTGAGAAATGAGGCTATTAAAAGCAACTTTCAGGAAGTGATCACTGTTGCTGTTGGAGATATCACAGGTATTGTCTCCCCAGTTTGGGGAAATTTACTTGTATGTCTTGAGTCTGCAGAATTTTCCTGGAAATGAACCAACAACAGAATTTCTCGTGAGATTTCTCTTATATCCTGGCAAGCTCCTTTCCTGGAGTGTGTTTGCAGGCCCCACAGGAAGAAGCTGATGAGAACAGTAAGAAAATCTCAGGAAAAATAGACATGTAAACTCTGAGATTAATTCTGGGGAAGACGTGGGTTGAGGTTAGTTTTTTAACCCAATTCAGTCATTCATACACTTATAATTCTATCTAGAAAAGGCCAAATAGGAGACAGTTATCTGAAACTGCAGAGAATATTCTGTCTAGGTTCAATGGACTTCAGATGTGGTTTAGTCTGCAGAATCACAGTTTAGCTGATAAGCTATTTGCAAAATCTAAATGGTTTGTGTGTACCAGCTGTACTCCTCATCTTGGGCTTTGCAAAGACAGTTGAAATTTTTCCATGTACGGCAAATCTGGTAAGAAATAGTTTCTGATGTTTCTGATTTGAGTGGGAGACGGGAACTGAATGGTACACTAAAACACAATACGTAATTTTCATCAGCGTAAAGTAGTGAGTCCTTGAGTTCTAGTGGGTAGTTAATAAGAGACCTAAGGATGTAAGGTATATGGATTGCTAGAATGGATGACTAAATAAATATTCATAGCAGTCTAATGTGAAACACATGTATGATTCTTATTTATTCTGTGGCAACGGACTTAGCAAAGGGGTAAGGGAATAAGGGCTTACCTGAACTGATTGAATCTTGTTAGGGCTGATTCTTATAATGTGTAGGGTTAGAAGTGTAAAATATTCATAAAGGGGACCTTATGGAGTGGTCTTATCATCATTTGCAGTACTTGTGCAATGCAGTTGAGAGGTGAGGTGTGTGACAGATTGTACCACAGGAATGGGTGCTTTTACAGCAAAACAAAAAACCTATCTGAAGAAAGGGTAAGGTTTAATGTGTGTGCTGTAGTTAAGCTATGTATCTTCTCAGTGATATGACAGGCAGTAATACTGTGTCTGTTTCACAGTTGTTGAACATCAGGCTCCCAGTTTGCATGGGGAATTATCTCCTGAAACCTCCTCTTAGGTCATCTGCATCAAGGTTCAGGTGCGACACAGAAGAAAAATACTAGATCTGATACTGATCTGGAACCAATTCAAGTCAAAATTGCACGTCTTTCCATTGTTACACTTCTTGGATCAGACCCAAATGTATGGAAGTTGAGAGCATGAAACAAACTAGCATGATGGTGTGGATCCCGTTTTGAAGTGCACAACAAGCTGAAGAAAATTCAGTTCAAAAATAGGCCTAAAGTGTGTACGTACAAGTCTAATTCCTGCTCAAGGGACTTATTTAAGCAGATGTGTTTTCTTTGAGAGGAAAAGACACTGAGTTATCTCCATTTTGAGTGGGTCCAGGTGAACCAATACTCAAGGCTTGTCTTTGGTAGCTGAAGATATTTGTAACTTGACCCTTAATGATACTTGGAAAATTGTCCTTTTATTTTTCTGTTCAACTGCATGAAAACCAACTCCTTAACTTTGGGATGTTTGAAACATGGAATAGGATCAAGTTGAGTGTAGTTCCATCTCATGACTGCAGCAAAGAGGATTTGACCAATCTGTGTAGTCCAGTGTTAGATACTGTATAAATGTGCCTAGTGTTTACAGGGTGGCTTGTTGGTAGGATACATTTATGGGGTTGATCTGCATTTGGTGGAAGAATCTGACCACCATCTCTTGTGTATTAAAAGAAACACTACAAGGCAATAGACAAATCACTTTTAGCTACTTCAGTTTCTTTTTTTCTGGTATCATTCCTAATGTATATTAAAATTATATCAGATCTGAGGAATGGAAATGACAGTCAGAGTATGATTTGAATGTTAATAGAATTTTAGTTTTCTCTTCACTTTTCTTGCATAAGTGTTTTTTGCAAGGATTGCAAGTGAGGGGAGTGTGACCCTGCCATTTGTTGTGCATGTGTATTTTAAAACTTCTAACACAGAGCAAAACAAAAGAAGGTAGCTTTACTCTAGGTGTGAACATGAATTGTATTTACTAAATAATCTGAAAAGACAAGTTCAAACAGGAGGAAAAGGCGTAAGGACACCAGAGACATTCTGACCAAGGAAGATAGGCTTACGCCGAGATCTATCCTTGTACTCAGAAAACAGTGAGAAAGAAGTCTTGATTTTTCTTACCATCACAATATGTCAAGGGCAGTGAGCACACTTTGCCTCTTGATTTTTACAGGCAATGCTGACATGAGCAGAATATTATTAGAGAGAACTGGAATATTATTAGCATATATGTATTTCCGAATCTTATGTTTTACTTCTATTTGGAGATCCAGTGCAGAATGCTACGTGTTTATTAGCAGCACAAGCTTATTGAGAACCACAATGTAATGGACAGATCCTGTTTCTCAGAAGCTTTGTACACTAGAGGCAGAGACAATCCTTCATGAAGGAGGAAAGATGATTCAAAGCTGTCAGCTGTACATAAAAATTACCCCCAAATTGCAGAGAGCAGATGGCTGTTAATGGCAAGTGTTTTTAACACAGCTTTATTGTCCCATACTGGGACATTAACTTGTCTCTGTTTTTTTTTTAAAAAGTCACTTTGTAAAAATGACACCTTGGCATGACTTGTATTTTTCGTGTTTGATTTCCACGTCATGTTTTGCTCAGATACGCTTGCCCAATTTTGTGCACTTGGTGTGCTCAGCAAGCCATTAGTGTATATTCTTTCTGTTTCATACATTCTCAGCAATTAGTAACAAAAACCATTTTTTGAAGGACTGCAATGAGTAATTGTTTTTCCTTACTGGACTGATTCTGACTGCAAAGTGAGAATACGTGCTGCCTGTTTCCACATGCTAAGCTGATGTTTACAGGACTAAATGCACAACACCAAACTTGCTTGGACTAGCAAATGTGGTAACAGAGGAAATAGAGAGAAAAATGTATATGGAACACCTCTAGCTTTTCTGTTTTGTTAACTGCAGGTTGAAAGCTAGCTTTTGGGTGATTAAACTTTTCATTTGGTTATTAAGTGATAGACATCTTGCTGAACCCGAGCATGCTGCTACAAGCACAGGAAGAGTGTTTATTTAAAGCAGACACAGAAGATTGCACAAAGGGACCCTTAAACAAAACCCAAATGTCAGCAAAACGAAACAAAGTAATCATGCACAATTTAAGATAGAGGCAGGCAGTAAACTGATGACAGTTCCTGAATAATCCTTTAGGAAAGAGTCACCTGGTGAGCTGGGAAATCTGTTTGTTTGTTGCAGTTTATCTTTTCCTCGCAGAAAATCTAGGAAACCTCCATGTAACAGCCGGTGTGTACACCATGAACTGGCGTGATGGGTTAAGCCACTCGGCTTCTGCTGGAGCTTTGTGCTACCATGATTGTGCTACAGAGGTTTTTGTTGAGCTGTCATGAGCAGAGGAGCCTTGTAGGGACCTTGTGGGGTCACTGTGACACTGAGAACCAGATCTTTGCCAGGGCTCTGCCCTTCCCTTAGTGTATGGGAAAATCATCTAACCTTTCGGTGACTTGATTTTCCTCTTAAGTGAAGAAGTGATGGTATTTGTTATGAGACCATTTAGAAAAACTATGCAAGTACCTAGTTGTATTTTTTGTGGGGGGTTTTGGACCTGGGAAAAGCCACATTACAGAGTAGCTGGCGATTACTCTGCAATCAGTTCTTCTCTGTTATGAATAAAATGGTAGTCAGCTTCTTGAAAATCATCCAGCTTCTGTCTTCTTGCCAGTCTCAGCCTCTATTCTTCTCTCCAGAGCACTTGGCACAGCCATTGACCACACCAGAGTTTCACCAGTTGCAACATGCAGCTCCTCTTGAGTCGGAGTGAGAGGAAGGCCTCAAGGAGGTGGCAGGGACAGAGGGAGTAGTCACTGCAGAGGACAGATATCTAATAACAGAACAATAAACAATACACAAATCTCCCTCTCCCCCTCTGGAAGGAGGAGAGGTGGGGAGGGAGTGTGAGGCACAGAGATACTTTGGTAGTTGTGCACTGGGGAATAGGAATGAGGCATTTCTTGGTCAAACAATGTCTGAGGGGCATTACCAGTAAAGAACTGGGAATTAGAAAATTAATTGGAATGTTAAGACCACTGAGAAATCCATTGGACTGAGGTTACATCAACCTCATTTCCAGAAAAGCAGCTCCTCTTGAGCTCATTCTGCCTGGATGGAAAAAACAGGTCTTTCAGAAAATTAACAAGATTTTTTATTTCTTTTTAGTTAACCTAAGGCCTATCTTTTGTGTTTTCATTGCCAAGTTTCAGTTCCAGCAAGTAGCTTATGTGGAAGCGTAGCAGCTTTGTTGCATCGTATTGAAACTGAATTTCATAAAACAAGATGAAGGCAGTAATCAGTGTGTTTCCTCGTTCTGCACTAGAAATAATTGTACAGCTGTCAAATTCTCACTCAGGAAAACAGATCCAGGACACTGCAGTGAATGTGGATTGGCCAGTACAACAGCTGTCAAATTCCCAGAAAACAAACCCAGTCAGTGCAGGAATAGATCAGTATACTGGGATAACTCAATTTCTATGTGTACCTTTGTATTTTCTGCAGCTTTGAAAACATCTGCTCCAATTTCATTGATTAGTAGAAGTGGCTGATTAGTTTTTTCCACGTACAGGCATGAAGTTGCTCCATACAACCTGTTCAACAACAGGAGAGTATCTGTAATGGCACCAGTGACCCAAATAATGTAACTTTCAATGGACTGCTCTTGTACTCTTTTAATATTGGCATTTTTAATTAAATGTCTTCTTTTTACAAGTCAGTGACTGAATTGCAATTGTGAAGTAGGTACTGTTGAAACAAGTGCTGAAAAGTGATCAAAACAAAAGGCTGGAAATAGTTGCACACACAAATGCTTTGGTTCCAGAGCTTTAAATCAAATTAAATGGGAGATCAAATTTTCCAGTCACTGAATTCAGTGGAAAGCTCTGTGTGACCTGTGCTGCTGTATAGATTTTAGAATCATTAAGAAGCCTAATTCTTCTAACAGTATAATCTTTTCCTTTCATTATGTGGAACCACAACTAGCAGCATTTTTTACTGGCTTTACCTACAATGACTGGAGTTTTATTTGTTTTGCACATAGTATTGTAGCTGCATGTTTTGTCTTACTTTTGGAATACTTTGTCAGGTTAAGTATTTGAAAAATATGATTTTGAATCAGTGGAGTGTTTACTTACACTATGGCTATGGTTCTTCTGTACTTCACAAATATCGTTTGATACAGCTCAGAATATGGCCAGCTTTCATTTTATGGCTGAGATTTGAAGGGTCCCCTTATTTGTATCCATAAAAGTATTCTTTTCATACCAGATGGGGTTATGTGGTTTCTAATTAGTCATCAACTCAGCATTCATTGAGCTGTTGCTTCCTAAGGAGGTTTTTACAGTTGACAAAAATTTTACCAACCAGTATAAAATGAAAATAACAACAAACTGTAAATCCTTTTCTATATAAAGTAGCTTGTGCATCCATCTGGTATCGTGTATTTAGTTATTTTGTAGTCTAGCGGTGACAAAGAGCCCTGGTTCTTGACTATAACCCCCAGTGTCAGGTGTGTACAAGCTCAAGTGAGGATGTGACAAGAGGCAGCCACAAAGTACAGGTGTGGCAAGGGAAGGACTTAGCAAAACTGTGTCAGGCTGTAGAACATGCAGTGATGGCAGCTTGCCAGCTGTTTAACCATGGTTGAAGTCATGAATCTTTTGATATTAAGGGTATAAGGACAGGAGCTTGTTGGTGTTTAAATATATAGGTAGTGTAATGCCATTGGCTGTAATAGATGGGTACTGCTTATCTTTCAAATATATTTAAATTAAGGGTTGAAATGTAAAGTAGAAACAAAATTCATTATCAAGTTGGAAGAGAAAAAATACAAAGATGGTAGCTTTCTGCAGATGCTGATTGCCAGTCATTTAGGATGAACCCTGCATCAGCTTTTGCTGCCTGTGGTAAAGCACACCATGCATGTAATTTAGAGGTTCTGGTTAGTAGGTTGTCAGCTCTTTACAGTAAATAATATAGAGTCTATTCTGAACTGTAAAACAAGGAACAACACTTGTAGGTGTATGCCAACCTAGAAGTTTCTGTCAGACGGTGACAAGAATGTGGGTATTCAGGTCTCACTGGAGACTTCAGCTAAGTTCAGGCCATGGAATATCTGAAACTGTTGGGATCCTGTTCTGCCAGAGCCAATTAAATTCCCTGTTCTCCTTTGTGTCTGAATGACTGGAAAAGATTTTTATTGAAATAAACCTTGGGAAACTGTATCTAACTGCTAATGTGAAATTTAAAAAGAATAGGAAGCTCTGGTTATATATCAATATATATCCACACCTGAAATTCTGGGAGTCAAATGAATTTTCTGCTACTCATTTCAGTGGATTTTAGCTCAGGCTCTGCAGTTTGTTTTGAACTCTGTCTGCTTTTATTAGCTCTGCCTTCCTGCCCATGAAGTAATTGTCTGAAGGAGGTGACTGAGGCTATAAATTACTAACTAATCTCACTTTCTGAGCTATGAATATTTTGGCATAACAAATGATGCTATTCCATT
>NW_009942820.1:56616-70969 GCF_000696875.1 Nestor notabilis | reverse complement strand
AGGAAGTTGGAAACAGAAGTAAAATTTCAGGTAATGTGTATGAGTAAGTTGCATACAAAAAAGATCTGTAATTATGTACAAGGCTTTGAGCTCATGGCAAATATTTGTTGTGTGCAATTTAGGTAAAGCAGAACAAATTGTTCTATAATGCTAAAAATAAAATAATAAAATTCAAAAAATGTAAATATTCTGTTCTAAAATTCTAAGAATTCATGTTGGATCACTTGAGACAAAAATGATGCTAGTAAGTGCAGTTCCTAGTTTCTCAAAGGAATAATTGCCAAATTCCTTTGTTGAGTTGTGACACCTGAGTACGCTTGATCCAGCTTAATTATCTCTATAGACAAATTAAAAGCTTTACAGCTAGTTTATGTAGCTTGGGCTTCCTAGGTAAGCTTTTAAATGGTACCCTGTGATGTTACTTAAAGCATTACATGTTTTTGTGTAGAAAAATTAGGGCTTAGAAAATACTGCTTAGAACTTCTATATGGTTTTTGTTGGAACAAATGGATAATGTCCCTCCCTGCTCATACTTAAACATTTTAGGGGGGAGTTTTCCTACCTGATACTATTTGAATGCCTGTGTCATTTGTAGAAAAAATGCAAAATATAGTCAACGACAGTGCAATGGTGACAGCAGGAAACCATCCATTTCATGTTTAATAAGCAACATCTTACTTTAGGGTGAAATATTGTATTGGTGGAATTCATTTTATAAAAACACCCTTTCTTGACTCATGTTCTAAGCGTACCTTAAAAGAACACAGAACCTTACACAAGAGAAGTTTCTGAGTGAAACTTAAAAGAGAGTATTTTCTATGCAAAATACCTTAAATTTATAGGCAGTGTTATTTGCTTGCAAGTGCTTTGGACTGAAGGACAAAGACACTCTGGAAACCTATTGTTGAGGTCACTCCTCTGAAACAGAAAATGCCAGGGTTGCTACTGATGTGAACTTGTTGTTCATACGATTGCACAAACTGCTGGTCAGGAAAAGGCCCCTGCCTCAAAGAGCTTGTAGTCAGGACAAAGAAAAGGAAAATGTCAGAGGGCAGGAGGGCACTGAACACAAATGTGATCATGGAGAACAAAGTGCAGGTCCAGTCTAGCACTTCATTTGCAGGACAGTTGTGTTTTCTAAATGTTCCAATAGAAGTCTGATTTACTTTTTTTTGCACAAGTTTAGTTCTTTAAATAATTTTATACAAGAACTTTGGATATTAGAGCAGCAGCTCTACTGATTTTTAGCCTGCCTAAGGGATCTCCAGACTGCAGCTAGCTGGGAACTTTCTGACAAAACAGTTTTCCATCAGAAAAGGCAGATTCATTGATACCAAAATATTTTGCAAAAGCATCAGTTTCAGTGACTTTCTGCAAAGACACAGGATGGGTTCTGACAGGCTTCATGCCTGATTTCATGGCTCCTGGCAAGCTGTGGGGTCTGTGGCTCTAGGATAGCCTTGACGTGCTAGATGCCTCCAGAGATCCCCAAAGACCTGGTGTATGCCACGGGTTCTTTGAGGGCTTCTGGGCAGTGTGCCACACAACTGGAAGCGTAGGAGCCACGATTCCCAAGCTCTGTGTATTCTTGCCCTCTGATGGCTCCCAGGGCTTTGAACTCCTTCTTGTTGGTTCATTTGGGCTGCTGGGGCAGGGGGAGCCCAGCAGCACTTGTAGTCATTGCTGAGCCAGGAGTCTTGGAGCTGGGGAGCTGATGCTTTCAGGCTCGACTGTGTTCTGAAGTTATGTAAATGAAGCACTAATTGCTTAAAAACAGTTCCCTTCTGTGGGAAATGTCAGTATCTGTATTGCACAGGGAACAGCGCTGCCTGTCTCCCTGCCACCTGCTTGGGGAATTGCTTTTGCACAGGATGGCAACCACCTTGTGACTCCCACACCTTAGGCTGTGTTGGGGCTGTACTGCAGGTACTCGGGGCAATAGCCTGCTGCTCAGGGCAGCTGCAGGCAATGCCTTGGACTAGATTCAGAGCATTATATATCGCAGGGAAGCAACTGGCTCTGCTGACATTGAAATGGCAGCTATACTCCTAATATTTTGGTTCCACGGGGAAATCTTTATGTGGGAGTACAGTGTATATATTACCTGTGTGTGTACAAACAGGCAAAGCTTAAAGACATACATTTGTATAGATAAATGGCACTTTTGGCACAACATAGGATCCACAGATCCTTCAGGCAGACGTCAGTATCAGATGAGTTGTGATGGTTTCTTTGTTATGTATTGTGTGTGTTTCTGATGCTCTCATGTTGTCGTAAGGAATGGTTATGATGTGATTTCTGAAGTGGTCTTTCTACAGCCTCAGTATTTTAAGGAACCTAAATAGTCACGTTGTCTTAGATGCTGTGGAGAGTTGCAGAACTATAGGCTTGAACTCACTGAAGAACAAGGGTTAATTTCAGTAGCTGAAGGCCCTTGAGACTCCTGGAGGGCAAAACCAGTCATTTGATCTATGTTGTGAGCCTATAACATGTGCGAGTGTGTGCCTTTATATGGGTGTACTCTTTAGAGTGGCATTTGGCTTTACAATGCAGATTTGTAGACACATGTAAGTGGCCATAGGGGGAGATCCTCAAAAATAAAAATGCCAGCAAAGTTACCCCATGCTTTCTGACTTCTGGATCATGGATCATCAGTGAAAGTTAAATTCCTGGCTGTCATTTGGTGCCTTTGGCAGTCTCCATATAGATTTTAGCAGTTCACATTTTTATGTTTGCTGAGAGTGCTCAAGGGTTTGCCTATTTCTCCTGATGTGAAATCACTGGAGTCAGAGTTGCAGAGGTAAAATAGGAAAAGAGTCAAATGAATGTTGATTGCTTCTGAGAATTAATTCCACACTGCCGTTCTGAAGGTTCAGTGCGTATTAGCAGCAGTGCAGTGGCATGACGGAGTGGTAAATATCACTTACCGAGCCCATCATTCATTGCGGAAGAGGACCTGGACCATGCAAATTGGATGATGCTGTGTTTGAAAACCAGACAGCCCATAATTTTAATCTGTTAAAAGGGATTATGAATGACATCGATGAAATACAGTGTCAATTCTTTGCAAGATGCCTTTTCTCTGCAATAGCAGCTGGAAGCACAGCCCACCAGCAGGCACGGAACACCTACTCTGTGGCTTTCACCCACTTTGATCTCTTTTCAGGACTGAGCCTAAAACAATGTCCCACTGGAAACCAAAGAGGCAGAACTACTTTGCAATGCAGGGAGTTAAACCTTCCCCCATATGTGTTTATTAATGTGAACAAGCTAATACAGCTGTATTAACATCAGAATGTTCAGGAGTCTTTAAGCTGCCAACAAGCTTGTTTGAAGACAGTCCAGTGCTCCCTGGACACACTTGACTCACTGTTCCTTTTTGTAGCAAAGTCACTGTTACGATCTTAGGAGATATTCAGTGGTTGATACTTTAATTGATAGATATTTAAAAATAATTAAAATATGATTTCTTATAAACCAGTAGGGAGAAAATTTAGTTCAAAGACATCATTTTCTCCTTACCAAAATGAGTTGTCCAGTGCTCAGGACTATGGAAGGGTTACTCACTTTTCCGAATAAGCAGGCGTGATAAGATGCATTAAAGACTGCCCGCAAACTGTGTAGTGTTAGATTTACTCCCTTTTCGAAAGATCTGAATTGAAGTTGTGCATGCATGTGACTAGATTAATTAAAATCTGGTTTGCAGAAGTCAAGGAAACACCTGAGGCATAGGTATGGAGTGCATCTAGCAGTAGTGCCCCTTTCTCATTTTCTTATCTTTAAAAATATCAGATACTTGTGTTTGAAGTCAGATTTAAAAGCAAAAGAAGAAGTAAAAAGTACCTGAATAAGCAGAGTCCCAGTTCCCTAGATTTCCCTTTATTAATCTTATATTCCCTAAACTGTACTCTGGGCTTGTAGGTGCACCATCTGAAAGCAGAGCGTTTCCAATGCCAGCAGTACCCGAGTCAGTGTCATAGAAATTGATGTATCATTGTGATACTCTCCTGTCCCTCACAGGGATTTGGGGATAGACAGTTATTAAGTGTGACTAGGAATTGAAATTTAAGGAGTGATCAGTTCAATGGCTACTTTTTGCTAGAGGCACGGTATGTAGTTGGTTGACCTAGGCAAAGAAAAAGCAAAACCATCCTGACAGCATGCAATATATCAAAGTAGAGAATTTCTATGGTTACTAAACCCTATCCAAGAGCTCCTCGGTAATTAAAAGATACGCTTCCATTGCCATTCTGCCGTATTAATAATAGTCTAATCCTATCCATAAATACACCTTTCCAAATTAATTTAATTAGGTATGAAAATACTGACTGCTCCATCACCACATTTAAGATCCCTTCTTGCAAACCTTAACTTACATATATGTCATTCAAATCCATGTGACTACTGAGCATGAGTAAGCCTTATGTGCATGAGGAAAATTTTTCTGTGTAAGACCTGTAGACAGTGTTTGACTGGGAGGCACTGCCAAGATTTCTAAGCGTAGAATACTAGTAGGACACCAAATACATACAGGTAGCTTATTTCCAAAAATACTTGTGGGTGTTTTACTTGAAGTGGGAGCACTAGTAAATATGACCTGAGGGGACTTGTATCTATTTTTTACGTGGGTTACTCTGGCAGAAATCAAGCTCTTGTTATATAGTACATAGAAACCTCTTCAGCCACCTGCTTCTCTGATGTATAATTGTCCATTCATGTGCAGATCTGAGGTTTTTCACGCTTTTTTCCTAGAATTGCATAATTTTGAACTTCCTTGTAACTCCTGGGATATGTAACCATAGTCAGAATGCAAAACCCTCAGTCAGCCTTTCTGCTCCAAGCATTATTGGGTCCTGGCTGCCTTTTAGATTGGCTTATCCTGCTGACAGTTCTGAAGCTGGGAGCTGGCACACTTACAAAGTCCAGCAGACCTTCTCTGAAGGTGCTTCAGACCTAAACTGACAAGGCAGAACAAGGGAATGAGACGATCTGACTGGTTCTTGTGGAACAGGCAGTGGAATAGCTACATTGCACAATACTTGGGAAGGCTGATTAGCCATGCCCAGGCAGGAGCATCATGTTAACATGACTGTTGTTTTTAGGATCTAAGATAGCTGTGAATGAGTTGTGCAGAGATTGAGTCATGTTTCTCTGCTTGGCTCCACCTTGTGCTGTGCAGACACGCCTGGTATTGCAAGCAAGAGGTGCCTACCCTGCATCATGCAGCATGGCTTTACCTGTGAGAGCACCTGGCTCTCAGGTTCAGCCAGGTGCTGTACCTCCTCAACCTCTTGCCTCCATCAGTGCCTCGCACTGCAGTTTTTCATAACCAGCTTGTGGTGAGCACTCCACTGAACTTCTTGCCTTCTGACAGAACCCTGAATGGTGTTTAAATGTGCTAATATTCTTTGTGCTGCAGACAAGGTCTTAAAAGAGCTTTGTGAAGGGGATTATCCAGGTTCTGCCTGTTCCTCCAGTCTACCTTACCATGCTGTTTGGGATAGCTCAGTTTTTAATATTATTGCATAACTTCCAAGATTAATGAAAAAACACCAGCAAAATGCATCATCAAACACAAGTTGCATTATTCCTGGATTTGTCAAATCCCCTCTGTCCACACAGGATTCCCACGATCAGTGATAAGACTAATTCAACATACAGATTTAAGAGCAGAGAACAAAATAGGTACTGTGGCAAATATCTTGGTGAGAGACATAAAAGTTCAAGTGTTATCAGCACCAGCTTATCTGCAGTACAGCGTGCAAACACCCAATTGCTAGATTAGTTCTGACTTATACATGTCATGTATTGCATCATTTTAATTGCTAACACTCAGGTGTCTGCACTTGCTTTCCAAGAGGCAAACAGCAGAGCCAGCTCCAGGCCTTGGAAGAACAGGCCACTGCCTCCTTCATTAGCCTACAGCTGCCTGCCAGGTCTGCCTGGGGATGAGGAGATGATGATCAGCTCTTTCAGCTTGTGCAGCCCTTCCTGCCTGCACAGGGAAAGGACAGAAGGAGTGGCAAGGCAGGGAGGTTTACTGCAGCAAGAGCACCTTCCACCTCAGCAGCAGCAGGAAGAGCAAGCCCTTCTCTTAAAGGCTGTTCTGCAGCCCCTGGCCCTTCCTCTTCCACTTCTTCTGTCCTGTAAGTTCAGAGTCCTCGCTGACTTCTCATCCCCTGTGACCCAAGCAGCGGGGGAGGGGGCTATGGATGTCTTGCCTGTCCAAGAATTCTGGTCTAGACAGCCCATCTTCTGAACAAAAATACCTTTTCACAATTGTGTTATTCCTTTAGAAGGTGTTTTCTGCTGGCTTGTCTCTAGCAGTTAAATTTGAGTGGTAAGTGCAAATGACTGTCTGCTGTCCAAGTTGCTCCAAGAGTAAAATTTCTTTCTGGGGTAGTCTTCTATTGTAAGACCAGGGCTGAGACTATATTTGAAGCAACTAGAGATACTACTGAAAACCCACACTATTAGCAATTAGAATAAAATGCATATTGAATTCATTTCAGGCCCCTTATATATTTCCTTGCACCTTCATCTTCTCACCATTTTTGAGTTGAATTCTCTGCTTAGGAGATCTTTTTGTTTTCTTTCAGCTTGATGTTTTACTTTCGTCAAGAGGCACACAGGTGCAGTAACACCACTGACAGAGCTGGGTTTTCCAGGAATAACTGATTAGAATTAATTTTATTCTGGGTGGTAATAATGACACCTCCACTGAATATATTAACTATTTCCCCTGGAATTATTAAATACGGTGCAGTGGGTTGGCATGTCCAGCTGCCAGCCAGCCACCCAGCTGCTCCCTCACTTTCCTCCTCAGTAATATGATGGAAAGGTTTGTGGGTTGAGGTAAAGGCAAGGAGATCCCTCACCAATTACCCTTCCAGGTACAACAGATTTGACTTGTGGAAACTTAATTTACTCTATCACCAGTTAAGATAGATTTGGGCAGTGAGAAACCAACCTCCATGGCTGCAGTCCTTCAGGATACACCTGCTCCAGTGCAGGCTTTCCATGGGTCACAGAGGAATCCCTGCTCTGGTGCCTGGAGCTGTTCCTTCCTTCCCTCCTCCTCTTACCTGGGTCCTAGCAGGGCTATTCCTCACACCTCACTGTCTGTGTGGGATTTTGACTGCTCTTAAATACGTTTCCATACAGGTGGCACCAGCTTCTCTGGTGGGCTCAGCTGTGCCCTGTGTGGCTTACATCTGTGGAAATCTGGTCTTCATTCTCCCAGAACACCTACTGGTACCAGGAAATGCAGTATTGGGAACTAAGGGAAACGTGGCCTGACCAAAGGGCAGAAGGGCCCTACGTGTGGAACTCCCAGCCTCTGGGGCAGTGTCCTTTGGCAGAGAGGTTGTCACCATGCAGGCTTTTAGCAACTCCTCCTTGTTTCCGTGAGCGCAAACACGCTGGTGTGAGAGTGTGTGATCCAGCTTTTTAGACTCACTAACGGCTCTTAAAAACACTGCAGAAAATAAGATTGCACAATGTCAGTGACCTTCATGCTGAAGACAGGCTTTCCCAATTTTGAGGTAATTACCCTGCTCTCGAAGCTCCTGAGGGGTTTATCGCATGCTTTGGCAGTGTTCAGAGAGTTTCTGCACATGCACTCCTGTTAATTTGTTTGAGATTTGAAGTAATACCTGGGGTGATCTGAACTTACACTTTCCTTTGGTCTATAGCTTCTTTCAAATAAATACCCACATCTTATTCCAGGTTTTGCAGCCTTAGGTCCTACTCCTGGGTCCCCTTTTGCAGTTTTGAACCCCACTGCTGACTGCAGGGCAGCTATGATAGCAGATCTTCTACCTTCCTCTGCAGCTTGTGAACCCCCTTTATCTTACAGACCCACCACTGACAAGCTTGGGGCTCTGCAGGGAGCACACCAAAGAGGGCTTTGGGGCTTTCTGACTTTTTATTAAGTCCTTCAGGTTGGGATGCCACAAAATCTCCAGTCAGAGAGCGCAGAACAGCAGGCAGCTATCTGTCAAAGATGTGTGCTTAGTCCAGCAGTCAGATGTCACTGCTGAAGTGGGTGAAACAGCCCCCTCGGCAGCAACTCCAGCCTGACTTCGTTGAACTTGTGACTGAGGGCTCAAACTGCTGGCAAAGTCAGCAGTAAATGTGTCACCAGGAATAGAGCTTGCTGTGGGTGGGCTGCTGGTCACTCCACTGGAGGTGAGCCATGCTGACTTGTGTCCACTGCCCAATATTGCTTGGAGAAAACAGCTACAAAGCAGAGTAGTTATAAAGGGTGCATCGGTGCAAGGTGGTTATAAACTTCCTGAATGCAATGACTGAAGAATCTTTTAGTATGCTGGTTTCTGCTCTGGTTTTGTTCCCGAAACACTGGCTGAGCAAACAGAAGGGTACTGAGGGTGTAATGCAGCCATGGTGCATTTTCCCTCCTGTTGCTGTGCCTGATTCTTTCATTTTTTTCTGCACTGGAAGCAAAAACCTTGTTTTGTCAAGTGCAACAAAGAAGTGCACGCTTTCATGTACACAGTGGAGTTCAATAGGAAAGTGTACCATCGATCAGGGAGCCTGCTTTATAGCATCAGAATGTACAAAACAGAGCATAGAGAGAGTATTTGGATACTAAGGTGGCTGTGAAAGATTGTTTACTTATCTGGACGCCTTCTCTTTCTCTTGCCTCCCTGTCTTGTCAGAATTATCTCTTGCTTGCTCAGTCTTACTTTTATTGCGTCATTTTCTTACCACCTCCTACTTCTCCCTTTCCCACCTCTGAATATAGCATATACTTTGTGTTCTATAAACTAAAGGCATTGCCCTCACCTGAATTTGCATGCCCTCACTTGGATAAGGAACCTGTATCCTGCAGAGATAAAATGCTAGGATGTTACAAACTCTTATTGCTGTTCCCTACCTTATGTGAGTTATAAGTTGAGGTTTAAAAGTGGTCCTTTCCCTGGTGTGGATGCATGGTCTGTTCTCAGGTCTGGCGCAGACGTCCATGAGAACAAGTCGTTCATGGTCACACTCTTAAAAGAGCTCTCTGCTTTTTCTTTACCCACTTAAATGTGATGGCTGACTGTATCCAGCAACCATGGTAGGAGCTTTGAATCTTTTGGAAAACTTTCCTTTTAATATTTCCCTTTTTCATGGAGGCAATATGAGGCAGTTGCAAGTGACTGCTACAGTAATTATGAACCAATATAAATGATGGCATCTTCCAAGTCCTGAAATGAATTTATACAGTTCAGCAAGGTTCCCTCTCACAGCCATTCATTGTAAGAATATTAAAACTTAAATGACTTAAGAGGCTGTTATGAAGGCAGAGCAAAAAGCAGCATTTTTCAAAACAGGAAGTAGAGCAGAACAATTACTATTTAATGGTACTGGAATTGGAAAATGTATGATGAAGCAGGAGTATCAAGTTTACTGTGCAGATTGCTAGGAGGCAGGATGGGTTTTGGCAGAGTTTACCCAATTTCTGTTTTTCTGCTTATACATCTATCCTGGTGATATGAAAGGATTCTAGTAAAAGCTAATCCAATTCTTGGAATCCCCCATCTCTCCCCTCCTTGACCAATCTAAGGCTTGTTCACTGCACTGCTTCAGTTTTCCGCTTGAAGGCCAGCACGATGGTTCTCTCGACATATCAGAATGTTGCAATTCTTTACAGGCCAGTTACTGCTACAGCATGGTCCTCATTAGGTGAAATAACCCGGAGGTTGTCGCTGCCTTACAGCATTTCCTCTAACAACGCTCCCTTTACTTAAGCAGCCTTGGTTAAGAATGTTTTTTACTGCTTTGAAGATCATTATATCAAATATCAGTCAAACCAATATCAAAATTTCTTAGCACAATTAGTGACTGGAAAGACAGCACAAGACCTAGTTCCCACAGGACTAAAATATCTTCATGTATTTGCCAATAACCTCATCCAAATTGACATCAAGAGTAGCTCCATCTGAATCATACACGATTTCTTATTTTTCTCTTATTGTCTCTCCTTGTAACCTAAAAACCCAAATTTAAATGTTGCCTGGAGTGAGGTATGTTATATCAAGCACTTTATTTAAAGATTGCTTATTTTCCATGTTAGTTTTGAAAAACAAATCTATTTTGAAATCTCCTGCACATACTAGATTATATGATCTGTGTCTCTCTATACTTACTGCCCATTCACCTGAGACATTCACATGCAAATAAATTTTCTGTTCCTTAAATACATCTATAGCATCTTCCAGTTTCCTACTTGAAGTTATAATCCTTTGCGTATGACATTGCAGTTTGGTGTGCAGATGACATCTCTAGCAAAGCCCTGGCTTCAATTGGGGAATCAATGCCATGAGCAGATGAGGTCTTGGAAGACAGCTATTCAGCTTGAATGGGAATTTCTATAATAAAGATTGACAGATGAGAAAATACAGAGATTTAGGGTATGTGGTGTATGAGCCAAAAAATTCTATTCACAGGCAAAGTGTACCATGATTATTCATTCCTTCTCGAAACCTTCTGTAGGTTAAAAAATGCTCTTAATTCAAAGTGAAATGGATTTTGAATATTTTAAGTATGCTAAATTGTTCAGGCAAGCACTTAACAGTGATGTTCCTGTTCACTTCTGCACTGACACTGCCCCACCTGGTTAACAACACAGGTAAAATGACCACTGGGATTTTTGCCTTTTGCACAGCCAGTGCTTTTGTCCCTTTTGCCTCTTTGTTGCAGCTTTTCTTTACTAGCTCTTTTTCCATTTATGCTTTAACCTGAGTTCTTGTAGCTGTGTGGCTTTCCTGAACAGTATTTTGTAGTCCAGATTTTTACAAAATGCTTCTAGAGGCTCAGTGTGCTCTTTGAAAATTACAGCCTGCTTAGATCTGGTGGGGGGAAAAAATAAATGTATGTCAGGTTTATTTTCAAGAGAGCAAAGACTTGCAGTGAATATTATTGTGGGATTGAAATGTAAATGTCCATTTCCTCTTTAGAAGCCCTTGAAAGAAATGGAACTGTCCTCTACATTAGCTTTTGCCTCTGTGTATAGTACTTAGGAATTTACCAGCTCTTGGAAGAGAATTGCCTTTAGCTTGAGTCAGAATACTTCACTGATACTGGATCTTCCATAATTCTGGCAGTGAAATACACCCACCTCCACAAAGAAGCAGATTTTCTTCATTGTCACCAAGCTCAGTGACTGTCTCTTGTTTACTGAAGAGAGAAGACAGACTTGTTAAAAAAGTTGTGATATTTAGCAACATTAGTTATAGTCACTACATCACCCTGCTGCTTTGCTTTCTGCCTTTGCTCACTGACAAATGGCAGAGTAGTACAAGCAATATGTAACTTGGCTCCATTTGTTTTGATAAGGGCAGGATTGAAGTGATTTTTTTCTTTCCCAGCACAATACAAACAAAGGAAAGGAGGGTCAGTGTGATTGGATAATCTGGTACAAGCTCAATCTCTCATTTCTGATCCAAAGTTCAAACCTATTTTGAACTGTCTCGTATCTTGACCTAAGTGATGCAACCTTGTTTTAAAGATCAAGTGGTAGAGGTTTGCCACCTCTGTGGTGACACATGCCATCCTGGCTTACACCACTCTGCTATTCCCATTTCAGGAGCTTGTGCTGCTTGTGAAAATGAACCGAGTTACCAATGTCAGGGCACGATCCAGGTTTTTATTTATTTGTTTTCTGCAGAGGTGGATGCAGTAGTATTTGGTAAACATAAGCTGTTTTGAATATCAGGAACACAGACAACAAAACGAAGCTCGCAGCCATGATAAGATCTGAGAGGCATCACCACAGTCCTGCTACTGAAGCCTTAATCCAGAACAACAAGTCGTATTATGTTTGTTCTAAAGCTTGGGCAGGTTTTCATAAGATCTGTAAGTTGAGCAAAAAAACCAGACATTTTAATCTTTGCTACACTGACTGGGTAAAGAGCCCTCTAGAGAGAGCTTGTAGAAGGAGGGGATGTGCTAAAACAGCAGGTGTTGGTGTGCCTGATCCTGTCTTTTGCAAAAGCAATAGGTCTGTTACCTACATGAGGAGCTATGCTGAGGGTTAGGGTGGCAGAGCTCATTTTACCCCTCAAGGCACAGGTCACAGAATTCAGGAAAACTGATGTTAGTATAGACCAGTGTCTCAGTGTGACTTTTGTTGTATGATCAATCCGACTTCCGAACTGAAAATTTGGGTATTTTTTTTAGCATTTCTGTTAGGGACTTTGATATTGAACAGGTCAATAATCCAGTTTACTGCTTGTGTTAGAAGAGGCTGGTGACAGCTGGGGTCCAACCCTACATTCAGTTTTCTGTACTGGTAGGTTGATTTGATGTAATTATAGGGTTAGTTTAGGATTAAGGTTTGGTTCTGTGGTGCTGAAGGTGTCTCAACATAATGAACAGTGCCTTATGTTTTACTGAGGATTTATTTTTCTGGCCTGAATTAATGCTTGATTTGGTTTGGGGTCAATTTTTGTCAAATTTGGGGTCCATTTTGGAAAATCAGAGTTCAAGATTCCTTTTTTCTTACTGGATTCTGGAGAGTACAAAGAAACGGGATGCGGCTGGTGCAGATAAGTGCTGACATCAGTGTTTCCTGACTTTGGGGAACATCTGGGTACATCTGAGGATATAGCTAAGGGTTTCGGAGATGGATTTTTTGGGGGTTTTGTTTGTTTTGGGTTTTTTTGTGGGGGGGTGGTGTTGGAGATTTTTACTATGCTAGCTGACTAGGTAAAATATCAGCTTTTCTGCATCCAATCTAAGGACTCTACTGTGCTTATTCCTATCTCATCAGATGATCTTTACCCTGAGGAAAGAGCGAGGAACCAAATGACAGCTGCGGCTTTTCAAAGTCATAAAAGAGGGAAATATGTGTGTATGTGCTTATTTATTTATTTTCTCTCTTTATTCTGTATTTTATGCTGAGGCTATGAAGCCTATTGAACTTTTTTTTTGAGCCCTTAAGGTATATCCAATGTCACTCAGACATCAAAGCTCCAGAGCTGAAATGGAAAGAGAACAACCAAATTGCATTTAAAGGTTAAAAAAATGATGCTTGTGTTTTCTGTTGTCACAGAATACTAAAGAGAAGAACGCTACCTTCATGTTTACAAAAGTGAACAGAAAATAGAAAAATGTGAAGTCACCTGCGATTAGCTTAGCCTTTGTTCTAAAAATGATACATCCTTCTGTTATAGCAGAGACAGGATGGGCTCTGCAAGCTCTGCTTTTTTGTTTTGCCAGATATTAAATGATTTCAGTGGCCACTGATAACTCTATTGTAGTTTATGAGAGTTTATTATTTCTAATTTAAAACTAAAGGTTTAACCTTATATGAGAATTTCCTGTCTTTATTCATTGGGAATCTGGCTAGCTTTTGCATGAGTAAAGCTGAATACTAACATCCTTACACTGCATATATTGGCTATGCTTACAGTAGGTACAAAGAATAAAATCAGGGAGGTTATAGCCATACAGCAGAATTGCATGAATATAACCAGCCCCTTTGACTCATATGGCTGAGTTTGAGACTTTGGTCTCGCTCTGTCCTTAAAGCACAGATGTAGTTCTTTGGGTGTTAACTGAGGAGGGAACAGAGCTTGTAACTTGGAAGCTATACAGTGTGTGAAAACAAGTTAAAATTCCAGAAGACTTACTGGTTCTTTTAAAGTTTTATCCTTCTCTGATACATATTGAGCCTGGTACAGCAGCTAAACATTTCTTTCCTATGGCTTGTCACTCTGAAGGCCAAAACCCCACATTGCTCAGTGGAATCAAAATCCTCTGGGACTTTCAGTACTGTCACATTATTCATGAAACAGAGGTCTCTGAAGTCTAGGAGAGCAAAAAGTATTAGTAGAGTGATCAGAGCTTGTGAAGTCTGAATTATTTGAAATTCCTCCTGTGATGAGGTCCAAGTACCAATCTGACTGATTTGCCAAGCCTTGGGTCTTACTTTAAAAGAAAAAGACATGTTGTGGTAGCTTGGAGGCGCAGCGGAATCTGGTAAGAAAGATACTGGCAAAATGTGCAATGAATTTAATAATGATTCTTTTTCCCAGGAGTATTATAAAGTGATCTGTTATGTGCATCTGCTCATTCTATTTCTGTTTCTTAGCCTGAGATTCCTAACACAGGAGGCAATAACCCTGCATCGTGTTAGATCATATCATGTCACACTGAATGTTGACCTTGGCTGACATAACGTGACATGCTACAGTTGAAGTAATGTAATGTGAGCCAATGTATCATGTGCTTAATGTTAATCTGAAGTTATTATCTGTGAACATAGCAAAAGGTTCGGATGGTGTGTTGTATGGAACTGCCCTCTGTTCCTCAGGCAGTCTGAGCTGCATGTGTTCAAGCTAAC
>NW_009942820.1:0-56585 GCF_000696875.1 Nestor notabilis | reverse complement strand
GAGCGTCAAAAGCTAGATAAGTCTTTCTATGAGAGTTAGTAATAAAGATACTAATCAGTTTAGTATGGGTCTGCAGCTCACCTACTCAAAGACATTGTTATCCCCCTTGACTCCACAATAACCACAGTAGAAGTGTGACCATGCAATGGGAACACTGGCTATCAATTGCACTCTTTGGAGTTTCTGGTATAGAAAGCTGTTCATATGCATTTCTGAGTAGATTTGTTGTTGGAGGTATTGCTGAATACATTTATTGATATTACTTTAGTTAAAACAGTTAATGTTGGGCCTTATGAAGTGAATCAGTTTTATAACATCTCCTTTGTTCATGTCTTGCTTGTTCTTTTGACCCACGGCAAAATTATGCCTAATACTACTTGGGCTGACCTTTGTTGTTTTCCTAGGGAGACTGAGGGAAAACTGTGTGTCTTGGAAGCTAGTCTCTAAACTACATGTCAGATCAAAGCAGGCCTGCAAAGTAATTGCCTGAATTTAAACATTTAAAAAAAAAAATATTCAGTGCTGTTGTTTCTTCAGTGGTTTAGCAGTGCTCAGAGCCTGTTTCTGTTTCTCCCATCATGTGCTCCTGTAACAGGATCATGTTCTTTAATGTGATCACTGGCTGGCTGACTTCTTTGTGCTACCTTCATTCTTATTCAGCTAGCTCCAGCTGACAGGAGATATTATTCTTGACTTTTGTTAGGCCAATATTTTCAGTCCTTGGTGCTTAAAAATTAGCCTTATAAAGCTGTAATTGTCCATCTGCTTTGGTGAAAGCACTAGACAACCCCAGCTGGAAGCATTTTAAAAATGAGCTAACAGTGTACCTAGTGGCCTAATCTGATGAATGCTGGCATGTAGGTTTGCTGCAGATGATAATCAAACACTGGGTTTATTTCAAATAGGTGAAAAAAGGACTGAAAAAAAAAAAGGATACCTGAGTATATAAGTTTTTTGAATGCTGTAAATCTGAAGTGCCATAAATCAGGCTTTGGACTACCTTAGAGCACCTAGTAAGAAAAATGGAAGCTATATCTTCTTCCTTTGGAGGAAATGCCTTTCCTTACTCTGAAATGCCCTTTTGATCATAGATCAGTGCTGCATTCTTGTCTATAGTGAAGATTAGTAACAATGCCCATTCTTTCCAGTAGCACCAGTCTAGATCGTAGCTAGTACAGTAGCAGTGTTTGTGGCTGAAATGTTCTTCTATATAATCTGCAAATCCCCCAAAACTTTCCTAATTAAAAGTATTTAATGAAATCTACTTTGTCTCTTAGGTCCTTTTAGTTTTCTTTGTTCCTGTTAATCCTTAAAACTATGGGCTGGTGATAGAAACATTTTCAGAAGTTTACAGTAGGAAGAGTAGCACTGCTGTTACCTAATAACATGAAGTAAAGGACAATAATTTGTCCTTGTCACTGCAAATATTATGAAAAAGGAATGAAAAAAAAAAAAAAAAGAAAATTACATGTATTTTCTCTGACTCTGGACTAGACTTGACTTATCTGTCTTACCTGCAGACTTTGCCCCAACCAAGGGAGGGGGAAACTAACAAGCAGCAGAGGTAGGTAATGATCTTATCTGGGTCCTTTGCTGTAGATGATTGTGAGGTCTTGATCAAAAAACAGGAGAAGAGATGAAGCAGCATAGCAACAGACTTGCAAAGAAAGTAAAGGCTTATTTCATACAGTTTGCCTTCTGTTTAAGACAGTATCAGGAGCATGGGAAAATTCATTTATTTTGTGAGAATTAAGGAGACTTTGAGGTCGTCAGTTCCTAGGCTCAGGTGGGTCATCAAAGCACAGGACTGAGAAAGCTTAATGCAAAACCTTAATGGTATTTAATGTAACTAAAAATTGGGATACTATGGAGAAACCTGGTAATTCTGAACACTAATTTCCAGAGAGGAATATCATCCCAGACCTGAATGCAGTCAGGAATAAAAAGACATTTTCTTCAAATGTCAAGCTGAAGCAGCACACTGACTGCATTGCAAGGACAGAACTATTGTGAAGGAATTTTCAACTCTTCAGTACATAAATCAGCAGTTACACTAATTAAATATATATATACACACACATATGTATAAAAGGGCTCTAGCCCTTTCTAGGCAGTGTTGCTCAGCAAAAGCAATATCAGTTGAATAAAATACTGGAGGAAAGGCCATAAAGTGGCATGCAACAGATTGTTGATGACACCTGAAGTTGCCAAAGAAGGATAGACCAAGTGTGAGGAAGAAATTGCATTTCTGTGTGCAGTAACCTCTGACCAGCCAGATAAATCACAGCTAGTCAGAAGTTATTCCAGGGCTGGAAACTCCAGGGCAGCCTGCAAGGCAGAGCCACTTGAGCTGCTGTGAGAGGTTTTCTATTTGGGGAAAAAAGTACAAAAAGACAAAAAGAAGCTTCTTGAGAGAAAATGCTGGAGTTAAGGGAGCTCAAATAAAAACTCAAGGGGTGCAGGGAAATATAACTTGTGTCTTTCCCTCATTACTTTATTCTCTCATCTTTGAAGTTAACAATCCCATGAACATACTATAAGACTGAGAGCAGTAACTATTCAGAGTTCAAAAAACAGTCCCTTTACAAGGAGAGTGTTAAAGGTCTAAGGAAATGAATGGCTGTACACTTGCAAATTCTTTGTGGAACAGAATAATTTGCATGGTTGATTTAGAAATTGCTATATATAGTGTCAGTAGAGCAAATAATTCACTAGAATCTTTGTTCCAGAGCAAAGTCAGATAGCACACCTGTGTCCCCCCACTTGCCATGTCCCACTGAAATCAGCATGACTTTGCAGACATCTGTCATGGGACTGGGTCTAGAACAGGAATAAACCCATGTACCTCTGGAATAATGTTCCAGAAATAACACGGGACTACATTTGGAAGAGGCTGTTGAGAATGATGAGTTTCATTGCACTTCCAAAAAGAGTTGGGCATGTTCCCTCTCCTTTCCCCAAAACAGCAAAACTATCAGAAGACTCATTAAAAACCCTCTTCCCAAATAATTTACTCTGGTGATATTCTCATACTTACCTTCCTTCATTTGTTTTTCTAAAATGTCTGATATTCATAGGCACCCAGAGGTGTATCTCAGCTGCCCAGAGATACATGCCCCTGCAACCTGTAGCTTGCTGAGGCATCTTGCATGCAGGAATCCAGGCTTAATCCTGCCAGGACATTGCTGCTGATTTTCCCCACACAGGTATCAAATGATGCCAGTTCCTTTCTCTATTAACTCTTTTGCTCACTAAGATTAAAAAAAAGTACTTTCTAGCCAAAAGATGCTGAAAGCAAATGTCAGCCCTCCCACCCAGGCTATACTCTAGTGGGAGGCAATAGAGTGTGCTGAGGGACGGCTGTGACAAGTGTCCACTTTAGAAGTGGATAGTGTCCTGTTGTACAGATAAGAGATCTTTTCTGTTAGTTTTGTGTTTGTGTGTGCATTGTGCAAATGATAAATGTTGTCCATTCGCATAGCATCTTCTCTACTAAAGGATTCCAAGGCTCTTCACAAAACAGTTCACATGTGGGACTGCTGAAATTCAGTTAAGCTGTTCTTGAAAAACTCTCAAATTGTTCTCCTAAAGCCCACATAAAAACAGGTTCTCAGTTTTTCAAGTCTGACTTGAAGATGAAGGTGGAATTAAAAATCCACAGCCATTGCATTCCCTTTGCAAAGAAAGGGAAAAGCAGATGGAGTTGATTTTTGTGTGCGCTTAAAAGCAATGAAAACTTGTCGATATTTTTCATTTGAATTTTCATGAAGAGCTAAGAAACTCTGCTGATGCTGGAGGGGGCAGGAAAATGTGACTTTTACTGGCAGAGAAGTATTTGAACAGTTATTGACAAAGAGCACAGTGCATGGAATGTGCTTGGGCTAAGCAGAGTGAAGATGTTTGACGTATTGGCAATACAGCGCAGGGTCAGCGGGTGACAGATTAATGTTGTGTTTCACAGTCCAAGCTAATACTCGCTGCATGCCTTCATATGCTCTTCGTTATTGCACACATTTAGAAGGACAAACAAGCTCTGGGCTAGTAAAACCTGTGCGCTGACTCTAGCATGAACATGACTTATTTTGGTTTAATCAATTAGGCACAAGTGTAAAGTATATCTAAATAAGCTATTCTTAGACTAAATTGAGAGCATCATGCAGGAGTTTGCATTATTTTAATTAAAATCAATTAAATTTCTTAACTGGATTCAGGGCAACACTCTGCAGGAAGGAGGGAGTCATTCTCAGCTCAGTGATTCACAGCAGCCTGTGACCGTGACCACTGTGACCTAGCAGTGAGTGCATTTCATGGACAGGCCCTGCAGCTCTGGGTATGCTTGGAAAATCTCAAGGCAGGAGGCAGAGATTACAAGAAGGAAAAAAACAACCCACAATCCCCTTAAAACCCCACCTCTTGGCTTGATGCTCTCCTTGGCTGGCTGCTTCTGGCCTGCTCCCTGGAACAAGTAACAAAAACGACTCTGCTTCCAGCAGCAGAGACCAAGAAGCCAGCGGATACTTTTCAACCCTACAGATACTTTTAAAGAATGGGAGGTAAAGGAATGAAATGGAAAACAGATGATAGACAGAGGCTGGCAAGAACAGAAGGAATGCAGCGCAGGCAGCCCGTTTGTCTGGGAGTAGCTGACATGCATGCCCGTGGAAATGGCCAAGCCTGTCGGCAGCAGTGTCTTTAAAATAATGGAATAGTAATGGCTCTCTTCTGGAAAGTGTTGAACACTTTGGCTTCGTAGCATCACTGTGCTGCGTAGGACCCAGCCCTCAGCAATGGGCATTTCACATAGCTGTGCAGCCAAGGACAAGTGCGGTCCATGGCAGGAGTTTGCATGGGAGGAAGCTACAGAATGCAGTATCGAGTGCCAGTTCCTTCAGCGCCTGGTGAGATGGGTGCACGTGTGAGAAACAGTGCTGGGGGCTTGTGAAAGCAAGAACACAGTCCGAAAGCTCCAGTTGCTGAGTTCTGATTTCTAAATGTCTCTAGAACTTGGCTGAAGGATAAATCAAAATGTTTTTCATCTCTGTGTTGAAACAGGTGTACAGACTTTTGCATGTTTTTTATCCAGAGTTGTTGTTTTCAAGGCAAAGAGCCCTTCTCCAGTGTGGTTTGTTGTGTTGCATATTTCATAGATTAGGAGCTGACAATAACGTATTAATGGTGAGAAGTTTTCTTCTGCTGGGCCCAGGTCATATTCCTTAACAAGCAGTAACAAATACCCATGAAATGGCAGCAAAGGGGAAGCCCACGGTGGGAATGGTCATGGGGTTCAGGTATCGGCACATTCACTGGCACGTTGGAAGTGATGTGACGCCTCTGACACAAATAACATGGGTGCATACAGGTCCCCTCTTTGAGGTACAGGCAAGTACAGACGTGAGGAAAATGCAGGGAAGAGTTTATCCAAGCTCCATTCACACTGCAAAGCAAAATGAGCAGTATTTGATTACAGACATCTGAGAGTGTGACATGGATGGATGGTTGAGTTAGGAAGGCTTTGCTTTGGAAAGACACCACCTGGTTCTTGAGTGAGAATAGCTGGAGCATATTGCAGTAGCTACGTAGCTGTAAGTGTGCTAACAGGCTTCTACCACCTTAGTAACACTGTGTGTCTACGTGGTGATCCCACTCTTAAAGAGCTCACTTGAGGAGAATGAGATGTGATGACAGTTTAAGGCCATTTTTCTATCAATACAGCACTGTTTCTGTGTTGGGAGATGCTGTTACACTGCTGCACTAGATTGCATACCTAACTGCAATAGCTATGTTTGTAGAGAAGTTGTCTGCAGACAAAGCAAACACCCAGCAGGAAAAGTGGGTCTGCACTGCAGCAGTGGTGAGCACCAGTCACTGGGGTGGGCTGCTGCTCAGGGGGCTCCATCCGTGTACACTCAAATGCTGTGATTGCAACTCCAGCTTCTGCTGAAATCACAAAGAGTTTGCCATTAATGCCAGTAAAGGTCATCCCTGGAACGCTCAGATGGCCTCACCTACACGTCTTTATCCATCCTCACTCCCCAAAGCACCTTGGAGAGGTTTGAACGGTAGTTAGCAGTTGACGTCTCTTCTTGTGCTTGCTCTGCTCCATGGTATCTGAGCATGTCATGTGTGCGTTGTCATGAAGTATACCTTGTTTGAACAGAACCACAACTAAAGAATTGTTAAACAATATGGTTTTCATTAGGAGAAAACCAGTGGATTTAGGCAAGAAAATTTTGTGTTTATTTTCATTCTTTCAAGAAGTTATTGACAGACTATGCGATTTAAAAAAAGAAATGAGCTTCTTCCCAGGACCTCTTATAAAGAGGCCTTGTCCAGCTCAGGATTTAGGAAATGCTGCCTATTTTCTGAGTCTTGCAGTTGAGGTCAGCCTGTCTGTGATTGCGAGCATCTCTAGACTTTGGCACTGTGCTGATTTAAGCCCCAGGGCATGCATTTAAATTGTCACATATAGTGTGTCTCATACTGACATCTTCTTCTGTAGAAGCGAAGGATAATGCAGCACTTGTGCTGCAGAATAAGACACTGCTCTCTCCTCAAGCATGAAAATTGTCTGCAAATTTCAGACATCTTTTCCTTGATTGTGGCGGCTAATCAAGGCAAAAACCAAAGTTCATTTTACTAGCGGATGAACAATGCTTGGCAGTGTAGTGAATGTTAATGCAGTTAATTATTCCTAAGCTGTGCCTGTCCTCTGAAGAGTTCAATATCTCTAGACAAGGCTTTAACGATCCACAGCCACCCTGTGGTTTCACCCAGAGAATATTGCCTCTTCAGGCCAGTTTGTAATAAGCTGTCCCTGAGTCTGCACTCTTCCTCTGCATTGTGGCATGTCACATCTGCGATGGTGAAGTTGGGTGGGTGGTTTCAAATAGGCTTTGTTTTGTTTCAGGATTGATGTCAAATTATATTGTACTTTCTATTGTCTCTGTTTTCCTCACACTCTCTGTATACAACCTCTGACATGTTGAGTGGGGAACTTAAAAACAGAAAAAGAATCCCAAACATTTACCTATGTGGGGGAATTGATTATAGAGTGATCCAGTCCCCATGGAGCTCAGTATCAGTGGAGTCCCCAGGACATGCGATAGGAAAGCAAACCTTAACTAACTTGTATGCTGATGGGAATAAATTAGCTTTGATAACTCCTGCTTGCTGATACACTGCCATCATAACTTAGTGATATCTGTAGTTGTGGCTTTTTATTAGATCAGCTTAGTCTAGAACTTCATGTTTGTTAGGGTGCCTGGAAAATTTTCATATTAAAATCTAACATACATATAAAAAACTAATACCCAGAACAAAACAATTGATGAAAATACTCTCTCTCAAAAGTTGTCAGAGAAATCAGCTGCATAACTATTTTTCTGTGCTTGAAAACGGTGTTTTCTTTGATTTATTTATTTATTTTTTAAAGTATGTCACTTTTGGGTAAGGTCCTCTAAGTTGAGCAGAATTTGTGTGTTTTACCCTGAATGCACGCTCTTTGCTATGAGATTACTGACAGACCATATTTCTCTATCTGAGAGTTTACAGGGCACATTCTGTACTAGCCCTTTGTGTAGTAATTTTATAGCTGTGTTTTTGTTATTGTTTTTGATTTGAAAAACCCACTGCTTGGAATTGCCTTACCTTTGGAAGTTGTCCCCCTGATGAATGTGTGGCTTGTTGACAGCTATGTGAAATGGTACCTTGATCAAGAGCTCCAAGCAAGGCACTGCAATGCGGGCGGGTAGAGCAACGGTGCTGAAAATGAGCCACTTTGCACCAGAGCAGATGGGTGGAGCTTGGGTGACAATTCTACCTCTGCACAATAAGCTGCCTTCTCTGTTCGGCTCCCTACGTGCTTTCTTTGACTGTTCTGAGCTGAACCAGGTACTCATTCCTAAGCTGCTACTGGTGTAACTGGGGATGCCAGTGCAGCGATGACTTGAGAAGTGAACCCTCTCGGCTGGGTCCAGCCTCCATTAGAACACTCTGACTTTACTAGAATTGCATCCCACTATATTTTAAAGAATTTTTGGAAATGTTCTGTTAAAAAGTACTAATTTTTTTAAAAAGAAAAATATCCAAAAGGATCTCAGACATGCCAGAGGAGATGTTACTGATGGTTCTTATACAGAACTTTAAATGACAAAATGTTTTCTTCAGCAAGAAGCCATAGTTAAAAATTAGCTTTGAGGAAAAGAGAATGATTAATGAAGCTCCTCTTATTTAGAGCACTGAACCTTCTTGAGATTTAAATGTCTGCTATGGAAAATGTCCACAATTTGGAGTGAATTATTTATAAAAGAAATTAGGCAACATACAGGGCTTGTGGTTTCTGTTCAGAGCAGAAGATAAAAAGCTTCTAGGTTTTAAAATTATTATTATTTTATTTCTAAGTATTTCTCTTAGTGAATTCTTGACATATGTACTGCTAATTAAGCGGTAATGATTTTCTTTCATTTGCACTGCAAATTACGCCAATACTTATGCTTTTCTTCACAGAATATATTTTGTTAACTGACCTAGGGTTTAGTGTGGAATACAAAATGAGAAGGAATTGTTAAGTTCCAGTCGACGCTTTGAGATTCCTCAGGAGTTCTGCTTTTGCTAAGTTTTGAATTTTAATTTTGGAGACACCAACAAAGATATACAACAAAAGGGTTTTAACTAAGTATATTATTTTGACAGAAGTCACTGGGTTCTACAATTAATTCTCATCAGTAGATAAAAGTACTTTATAAGCTGCAAGTCATTCTGACAAGATGAAACAAATACAGTCTTTAGTGAAATCCTGATAATTTGGAACAACAGGCTGGGAAACTAGGTCAGTTTACATCTTCTTTGAAATATTTTTCCCTCCATAGTATTTCATACTTGACTAATCTTGATAATGTACTTGACATCTTTGGTGACTGATCATATGCTAATTTAAACTCACGTTGTATGTGTAAATTCAGAACAACATGGGGAGATGTTTCAGCACGATGACAAAAAAAATTAGCAAGTGGACTTGAAATATTTTCCTGTTATTTTTTTTTTCCCTAGTGTAAAGACTGTAAAGAGATTCTGATTTTTGTTGTTTGGAGATAGGTATTTTAATGACTTTTAGAGCTTTTTTTTCCTGTCCCAGTGAAATACTGTATTTGACTTTCTAGGGCAGGTTACTTGGAAGAATAAGGTCTTCTCCTAGAGCTGCTCATACAAACCACTACAAGCAATTGCTGGGTATGCTTCTTTCAGGGGTGTCTATGGCACTTTATTGGCCCTAGTCCTGCTCTTACTGATGTCAGTGGTAAAACTACTGTTGACTTCAGTAAGAAAACCGTGAGTCCTATTATCTTCATAATGTGGCTATTTAGATTTTATGATACTTCTTGGAGCATATATGCAACTTCAGGTGTTTCCTACTCCATTCTGTAGAACCCATCCATTAAGAGAGCATATAAAACTTCCATGCCCTTCTTCATACACAGCTTATTGTCCTTCTTCCTTGATATTTTTCACGATAGATGGCTCATCGTCTTTCAGAGGTGAAGAAAATGTTAATAAAGGCTTATTGTGCAGCAAGTTTGCTGACAACTGCTAGATGCTGTAAACAGTTTTGGAAAGTAAGAACTCCTTTTTTTGTTTCCAGTAAAAAAAAAAAGCTTGATTCAAGATGAGATAGCTGTTTTCCTGACTCACTGATATATTCCATCTGTCTGCCTCTCTGTTCACTCTCTTTTTTCTTTTTTTTTCCTCTTTTTTTTTTAAGGTGTGAATTCAGTGAATATTTGTTAGGCTGGCTGCTTGTGAATAATAATAATGAGACAGAGTGCCTGCAGTAGAGTGTATATTTAATAATACATAACTATAATAGTTGGAGAGTTTTGGACTTCACTTTCTGTCTTACGTTTGCCTCTGTTGTCCACTAGTTATGCAATTATTAATCACCACTTTGGGAGAATAGAAAAAAGTGTGGTTTAAAATCAATACTATCTTAAGAAGACACTTATTTACACTTTATTTTTTTTGGTAATGTCAGGAATATCAAACCTGTAGGACTTGAACTAGCTTATTAAGTTAGCTTTTCAGAGGTGCTGAGCACTGCCATCTCTGCTCCACACATGAATCCGCAGAACGCTTGGCTGCTTACGTTAAAAAACCCCAACAAAAATGCAAACCCTGCATAGGTAGTAAAGTCAAACTAAAATCCATAGACTAGGTATTTTATCTCTTGTCTTCTTTTTCCATCTTTTTTCTCGATGAGTGTTTTTCCATATGGCATTAAATGGCACCTAGGAGACATAATAAGGATAAATCTAGGGCAGTGTAACCATATTTATTGTCCTTTGAAAGCCAAGAGGAAGAGGTGGCAGTTGCTCATAGACAGGTTTCCCGATCACACTGTTTCTAGTAGGCTTACAGTCCAGGGAGACAGAAACAATCCAGCTCAGTAGGTTATGGCCTTTCCAAGATAATTTCACTCTGCAGAGACTGAACGGTGCAGTACCAGCAGTCCCTTGGGAGTACCTTGTTAAGGACAGGATATTGTTAGTATATTATCAGATTTGGAAACAGTAGTAAATAACATGCTAAGTTGTAATTTTATGGTGTTATGATTCATGCCCCTTTTGCAGATTTGCTTGCTTTCATGGCTGAATTTTGGTGAGTCTCCTGGAACTCTAGTTAGGTACAAATCCTCTCGCTTGTTACCTGCGAGGAAGTCTGATTCTCTAACCAATTACAAGTTCAAAATAGCAGCCATCTCTGACTGTGTGTCTGCTTGGGGTACTGGCATGTAAATAATAATAGACTTTGATTAAACTTCACAGAGATCAAGAGAAAAGAACTTGCTTCCATTGCTAGAAGGTTTTTTGTTTGGTTTTGGGATTTGTTTGGGGTTTTTTTTGGTTGTTCGTGTTGTGGGCTTTTTGTTTGTTTCTTTATTTTAAGAAAAACCATACCTAAACAGGTGTTTGAAACCTTCCAGGTTTCACTGAAATGTTATTATCTCCTCTCACAACTCGTTGCACTTCAAGATTTTCCACTGTGGCATGTTGTCCCCCATATTCACTGAACATTTGTATTTCAGCCAAAGATACGTGTGTGGCCTGAGCGCAGTGCAGAAGTGTTGTGAGCTGTTGTTTCGCACAAAGAGAAAAACCCAGGGGCTGTGCTGTATTTTCAGATATAACCCAAGCAACACAAGCTCATGTGGAAATGAAAGTCTTTGAAACATGAATGGGTTTCTTTGGGTATCATTGTCCTGTCTGCAACTAAACTTCAGCTAGGCACAGATGTGTGGGGCAGGGGGGCTGCACTGTGACGACTTATGGTGAGGGTTTCTTTTGGCAGGCTAGGACAAATTACGATGTGAATAAAGGGAACTTGTTTAGTTCAGATGAAGACTCTATTAATGAGACCCATTGTAGCTATTTTTGGAGAGTGTTAAATTTTTTTTTTTAAAATGTACACAATGCTGTATTATTTTTGATTACAGCAGCGTTCACTGGTCACTTTTATCTTTGTGTGTGAATTTCTAATTATACATGTTAGACAAGTGATCTTTACTGTAAATAGTAATGTGGTTTTCTTTCACTTGATCTGTCTGTACTGGATTCTGTTTCATTGTTCACTTTCTTCATCACAGTATCTTGCTTATTTTATCTTTCAACAGACATTTCTTTAAATCCTCTCACATGGTCCTCCCCCCTCCCCCTTGTAACTTTTTAAAAAGGGCTTTATCTGAGAAGACAGTTTCATTTGTCTTTTGATCTGCTTTTTTATGGATGTGCATTCACTTCTGGTAGTAAGCCCAGCACTAAAATCTTTGTTCAAGGCCAAAGTGTGGGGGCTTGAGTATGACTTCTGGGTAAGGCTCTTACCTATGATTTCCTAGAGCTACTGGGAAACTTGGGGACCAGAGATGTTGGTTATTTAATTGTGAAGCTTCCAAAGATTTTTCAGGGTGGGTATTAGCAATTTCCAAACTTTCAGGTGATTCCTCTTGAGAACTGAACAATGCAAGCATTGGTAACTGACAGCCACTTCTGGAAACCTGGAGTTCTCATCTCTCGCATGCACTGCCTTGAGGCATCAGGTCTCTTTCTGCCCATGCAGTGACATGGTTAATCTGCGTGTGAGAGCAAAGGGTGCTTGATAACTTCTGATGTGCCTCATCACTGAGCTCTTCCTTTCATGTCCTTATCAAGGTCTTCTCAAGACCAGAGAACATGAATAAAGAAGGCAGAGGCTAGCCCAAAAAAGTGAATTGAAAGATTTTGTAAACACAAGTAGTACTGACATCAGCTTTGGGAGAGGGAATAGAAATTCTGAAAGCAAACCTACCTGCACATGATAGATAGAAGACCAGCAGTCATTCAAACCTGTGCCAATCCCTGCATCAATAAACCAAAATAAAACTGATCTGCAGAGATGACCAGAGACTGGAAATTCAGGTATTTGTTTTGTTCAGACTATTTTTTGTGGGTCCTCAGATGCAAAATCAAAGTCAAATCCAGTTCTCCTGTACAAATGTGACTTAAACTCATTTCTATATTAAACAACTTGTTTAATATAGTATTAGCATGCAGAGAATCACAACGAGTCTTTGAGGTTACATCCCGTAAAGATGAATGGGAGATGTTCATACCTCAGGCTGTAGCTTCAACAAAACAGCAGAGCATTGGTTTACATAGTGAAGGCTGTACCTTGGCAAACAGAAGAGATGCAGACATCAGTTTTCTAATGGGAAACTTCGATTCCAGTGAACACATTACAGTCTGCAAAAGGCCCCAGATCAGGAGAGCTGCTGGAGCTGGATAGCCGCTGGCTGTAACTTTAAACTGAAAGACATCAAAAGGGCTTTTCACTATAAAAGTTTAGCTCTCAGCCAGGTGCTCCCCACTGCCTTGAGACTCCCTTTGCTTCCCCTAACCCATTTTCTTCCAGAACAGTTTTGCCGATAGGAGATATAGGCCAAAGACTTGGTGACCTTTACTGACCTTGTTGTGCATGGGTTTGTTGCCTGTTTTAATCAGTGTGTCTCCCTCTTTGTGCTTAATCTTTAGATTCCCCTTTTCTTCCATATGTTTTTTATTCTCTCTTATGTTGATATATTATCACATTAATTCCTTTCCTTCCTTCGCTCCACATTTTTCCCCATAGGACCTCTTCCGCTTCTCTGTTTCCTTGCTTGCTGTCCTTGCTGTCTGCCACGCTATATTTTTTTCTTACTCACTGTCCTCAGGAGCTCCTCTTTGCACAGCCATATGTATGGATGTGGATTTTATTTAGATCTTCTCCCACATAAGCTCTCCCCTGCAGCAAAGTAAGACCCTCCTGTAAATCCCAGGATGCTTCTGCCTTGGGCATGCAGAGGGCAAGACAGGCTGGATTTTGCAGTAAGGTCAAACCACAGCCGTTGTGCCTGTGTGTTTTGCAGCTGAAAGACCTCATATTCTTTCTAGCACACACCGGCTTGATTTGGGCACCAGCAAATGAACGTGGCTACATTTTAGTTCCAGTTGATTGCATTGCAAAACCAAAGCACTGCTATTTGGCCTGGCTGGGGATTCAACAGTGACTGGGGAGGGAATAGCAGGGGCACTAATGCTGAGCTGTGTTTGGCAGGGATGAGGCTTCCCCGGCAGCAGCTGCTTGTACTATGCTGCAGATATTACTTATGCTTTTGTCACTGAAGTCACTTGTCTCTTCTGAGTAATTATTAGAATTATCAGCTTGTAGCAAGAGACCCTAAACTGATTTTCTTTTTTTTTCTGGAGGATTTCTAACTGCTTGTGCTTTTTGCTTTGCAGGAATGTGTTCATTTTGTGCTAGTCCAGCTTGTGTAATTAATTAATCAGTCACAGAGGAGACATAGAACCTGAAGCTTTTGTTTGTCTGACAGATATTGCTACTTACCTTGATTTCTTAATTTTTTTCTCTTTGTAGTACTTCAATAGAGCTGGAATGAGGGTCAATCACTTTATTAATGACTCCCTGTTGCATTGCTTTCAGCAGCTCAACCAACACTGTATGTCACACAGCCCTGCATTTGAAACTCAATATAGTTACTGTCTAATAAGCTTCATTTTCTGTACCACTAGCTTGTGTTCTATAGTATTAGCTTCCCAAGCATGCTACTAAGCAATTTTAGGAAATGCTGGTACAACTGTAGCAATTTTCCTCAATTTGTTCCTGACAAAGAACTTGCTTCAAAATTGAGTTGGCTTCCTTTTTGTTTGAAACACTGGTAGACACAATTAGCCTCATTAACCCTGGTTTCTGTTTCATAACAGAAAATTAGCCTACAATCACTGGTTTGCTGGAAAGCACTGTTGTAATTAGTCCTCACCAGTCTGATATGAAAATCTATCGTGTTTTTAATTTCTCTGACATGTCAGTGTGTACAGAGAACATGCCTGATTTCTCACTTACCTTCGGGATTGAGTTAAAGTCAAGGACCAAGTCCTTGGCTGGCTTAGAGCATTGTTGAACAAATTGGACAAACAACTATCAGGAGTGTCATAGGTGCATTGGTGCTGCTATGCAGGAGGGCAGTAGATGATTTCTGGAGGTCCCCTCTGCTTCTGCAATTCTGTGGGGTTCTGACCCTTCAAAGAGCATGAGACCTGAACAAGAACCATTCAAGTCCTGGTCCAACTGACTGAATGCTTTTGCTTACTAATCCTCTCAAAATTCCATATTATTCCAGATTTATGCCAGAGAAGAGCTCTGTCTTGTTCCAGCTCTAAGACGGTAGTGGGGCTGAAGCCAGTGTCTTTTTACCAACATAGAAATGGACCTACTCAAAGATGAAGCAAACTAGTTATTCATAAACCTCTGTAGATAATCTGAAATTGTTGATCAGGAGAGATTTATCATCACCCTTAGGATCTGTGTTGCTCCAAGGACTGTGATTAAGTTCTCATGGTAAAAAATAGAGCTTTTCAAGACTCTTATTTCAATCAGAGAGGAAAGCTGTAGTTCACGTGGTTGCTAAGCCATTAGCTGGTACATGGAATGTCACACTCTCAGAGGTTCATGGAACTAGTGCTGCTGCAGGGCAATATATACTAGATCTACCTACTGTGAACTAGTGTCCAGATTGTATCAGGCTCTTACCCAGTGACTGCAGAGCACAGATAGAAGAGGTCTGTGTAAACCTGTGTGTGGAGGGGTACCCAAGACCTCCTCTGGGAATTTGGATACACCACTTAGGCCAAATCACATTCCCCTGTGAAATGACTGAGATTTAAGCAAATGCAGATCTCTTTGTTTGCAATAGGAATGAGAAGATGACCTTAGTTATTTTGAGTTCAGCATAAAAACTCTAAGGGTAACTCCTAATCTAGCTCTGTCCTTTCCATACCTCTTGTCATCCAGAAAAGAGAGGTAGTGATTGCCCACCTCTGGATGTGTTATGAATACCTTCAGTGGAAGACGTTGTATAAATGCTTAGTAGTAGTATTTTAGTAAAGACAAGAGAAATTATTTGTATAATTACAGCATCTTAAGTCTTGCATGCAGGACAGAGGACAGGTTTGGAAATGCTTCTAGGGCTGCTTGCACAATAGGGAGCTGAACCGTGTGGTTTGTGCAGGAAAGGGATTATCCCACATGCCTCTAGCACCTAGTGAAATCTTCGCCTAAAGGACATTTTTCTCCTGTATTGAATGTTCCTCTTATTTCCAATTGTTCTCTCTCAATGCATATGGCACCCTGAGGTATCTCCATTTGAATGATCTCAGTCTCTTCTGTGTCCATTTGGGTGCCAGGCTAGAGGGCTGTGAAGTGAAGCTGAGCTATTCTATCTTGATATCTGAACTGCAAATGAGGAATTCTGTAATTCAAGTTCAGGACACTACATATGTTTGTTATTAAGTTCTTAAATAACCAAACAGTAACTAAATAAATGGTAATTTAATTTATTAGGTGCCCAGAGCATTTATAGTCAAAACGCTAGGGAAATTAATATGAACTTGCTTATTCCACAAAAAAGCATAAAAACATAGACAAAAATTCAAAGCCTTCAAACACCATCTTCATTCATGCATGAGGCACCCTGCGTGCAAAATGATAGTGTTAGGAATGTCAGCCAATCAAGCAGTCTAATTGGCAGAACTACTTAAGTGCCTTGTCATATAGAAATGGATTTTAACGTTTTCTTTGCCACAGTTTAGCTCCTCCAAAGTGTGCCTGAGGTTTCCTGTACTCCCAGTCTATTGAAGAGTTTTCTTTGTCCTCTCCTTGAAGATCTCACAATGTGTTGAGCTGTGACCTAACACTTAATCTAGCTGGGAGCCCAAAGGCACATCCCAGTCTCAGAAACCTGATCATGGGGGAGCTCTGGAAGCAGTCCATGGATGGAACATGGCAATGGCTCCTATTTCTCCTATTCCAGTGTGGCATAGACAGGTTGGGTCCAGCCGCGTTTCAGGGTACCTGCAGTCTCACTTCTTCCTGGAAGAATGGGTTTGAGCCCCACTTGCCCCTGCACCAGCCCAGACTAACTGCCAGTCACCCAAAGCAGCCTCATCACATGAGCAGTAGGTGAAATTTTCAAATACCAGAGGCTGTCTGAATGTGCCCCAACTCACAGATAGTGAGGTGAGCAGGCGGTGCCTCAGCCCCTGATAGCAAAGGTGCATCAGTGAACATGTATTCTGTGTTCAGGCAGACATCCGTTCCTGGCGAAGGGAGCGCATCCTCCCCAGGTGTGTGGCGGGGGAATTCTCACTGCAGTTTTAGCAGTCTGCAAGGGTGAAGACTGTGGAGCAGAGATGATAATTAGAGCTTCATGAGCACTGATTTCCATGTTGTACTCCCAGCTTCTTCACTGATTTTTTGTGATGAACAAGAATAAATCATCCAGACCAAATGAACCAATTTCGTCTCCTGTAAAATTATTATACTGGTAGTTTCTGATTGCCACACTGTGCTGTGTGTGACTGTTTGAGGGATGCCTTGAGATTCTTGCATGAACATTGCTGTATAGAGTCAAAGCACTCTAATCAAGCGTCTGTTTCAGAACAAAGTCAAATTCTGCTGGGGAACAGTTTATTGTAATGCACACAGATTGTATCTCTTAGCTTGTATTTGTCAACATGTGTTTGTCCATCCTCCTTTCTCTTGTTTACTTTCCTTGGGTATTTCACACCACATTCACCCTAACCTGAAAAAGAAGAGATTAGGTTAGATTATTTCAAACATCTGCAAATGTAGTAGAATGCACAAGGGGCATTTTTGGCATTAATGTTCTGTGTACTTTGTTTGCGTAATTAAGCATGGAAAGGTCACCTTGTGTTGTAACAGGAAGCTTGGAAAGATAGCAGAGAGAAAAGCCAAGTTTGAGCAAAAACAGTTTAAAGAGGAAGCATCAGCTTCTGACAATATTTATTATTTCTTCAGCGTTCCCCAAGCCGCTACAATACATTGATTCCAGCCCTCTGCCCATACGTTTTGTTTTCCAAAGCAGTATGAGACTGAGTACAAGGTAAAGGCTAGGCAGCTCAAAGAGTGCACACTGTTGTCAGCCATTTGGCAATGTTTGTCCTTTGGGACGAGCATCCAGATGAGGTTTGTTTGAAGCACATCAGCCATGGCACTTTGTAACTCTCTCAAGGAGGGGACACATGAGGAAGTCCTTTTCTTGTCATGTGCTTCTGTGCCTTGTGAATACCCTGTCCTTAAATCTCACAAATAGATAAATGTTATTTAGGAGTGAAAACAGTGGGTCGAATTTGATTATGAAGTTCCAACCGGTTTTTGTCTGAAGCCTTTCCTGTTTCAGAGATGCTGCTCCCTTTCTCACTTTGTTCCTCGTGGTTTTCTGTTTCCAGTTTAACTCTGTTCATTATTTGTCTGGTGAATGCTCCCAGTCCAAGTCACTGACTGCACTTGCAGGTGAGCTTGGTCCACCTTGTAGCACCAAGAAATCCTTCCTGAATTACAAACACTGAGAAGGGATTCAGCTGTTGGTTGTTGGTCCCACAGCAGCTCTGGGGTACAAGCAGGGCCAGCTAGGAGCTGTTGTGTGCACACACAAAACCTGTCTTTCCCTGAGAGGCCCTTGCAGCATCAGAGACACTAAAATAGCATAAGGATGATTTCTTGAAGATGATCTCTGCTCTCACAGTACCTAAGGTTGGGAGGTTATATAGATTTCTGCCATATATAGGACTAATGAGTGCAATGGATGAATATAATAATCCATTTTTCTTCTGCTCTTGGTTCTCATAAAATACATTTAAAAATCACTCTTAGGATCCCTCCCTGCCTCATTTATAACTGGAGGAGGGAGTGTCTGTATGATGCAGAGATTATATTTATTTATTCTTTCTGTTTGTGACCTACAGTTCTTTGTGTATTTTTCTCCTCTCATGGAAAAACTAATTTTCTCTCCTATCTCAGTCCTACGTCCTTTCTAATGAACACTTGGTAAAGATTTCATTTCAGTTTTCTGCAATCTCTTCTGTTGCTAAATAACCCCAGCACTCTCTTAGATGCCCCACTAACGTTTTGCATCTTATATACTTCAAATATTCTTGTTTGTCTTTATTTCTTGAAAATCTTCTTCCACTCTTCCTTTCAGCCTTTCCCAGCCAAGTTTTATTCTTTGAGCTTTATTCCTGCAGTTCCTTGTCTCAAATACCTGTTGTATTCCTTTCAGTTACATAGTCATTAATTTCTCTTTTGGTGTCCTTTCTCCCAGTGATTTACCTCACTGGATTGCCTTCATTCTTCTTAATCTGCTGAATCACAGATTACTCCAGTCCATTTTTGGCTTTTCCAAGGCCAAATAACAAACTTGACAGCAAGGAAATAGTGAAGGCTTGATGGGCATTGTATATCTAAAGGGAACACCTCCAGAAGGATTGGCAGTGTTTCAGCAAGCAGTAGACCCTTGGTGGTGCTTTTCCTCTGTGAAATCGCTTTCATGTTTAAAGCTAAACTACAGCACTTGCTCTTAAGAACCTAAGATGGCCCTTGTTTCTGGGGCTTGTCTGCTCTATGAATGAAGTAGGAGCAATGCAATTATCCGAGTCACTCCCCCAGATTCTTTCATGGCAAACCCACAATTTGCCTTTAGAGTTTTATTTCTCAAAAGCTGCTTCTCCTCTCTCTCCCCCTCTCACTCCTGAGATGTTCTGTTTTGAGCCTAAGAGTGCATCTATTGACTATGGTAAGGCAGAGCTTCCATTTGGCCTTGTTTCACCAGTTGGTTTCAGCCTAAGCCTTGTCCCTGTGATTCTGGGTCAGCTTCTGCTTGGAATGCAGTGCCTTGCCTGAAGTTCTGAGCATCCTGTTTCACTGTCCTGCTGAGTACTTTAGTGTCTTTCCTGATCAGGCCTCCATATGTGTTTAGAGAGCCATCATTTAACTGCACCGCTTTGCCCAAAAGCAGAGCCAGAAATTCCTGAGTTAAAAATGCCACTATGGCATTTTTTGTGACTCTTCTCTTAAAATCTGTCACAGTGGGCCACAAGCACACTTCCCAGCAACGCACCTAATTAAGCATGGCTTGAGGACTTCAAAGCTGCTCCTGCCTACCAGGTAGGAAAGAATAAAGGAGGATGATAGTACTTCCACAAGCCGTCTGAAAGTCGTGACATGGTCTCAGGTGAGATTACCACCTCTCCTGGTTTTCAGTATAACTTTTGGTGGCAGCAGCTGTACTTTTGTAAAAGGATAGGATGAAACAACAGCCTGAAAATGCAGGGAAGCAGAAAGAGCCTCTGATAAGACACACGCCTCACTGAAAAACCCTTTACATCTAAGCCTCTGACGCTGCGAGTTCAGAGCAGGAGAGGAGAATGGAGACAGCAAGCCAGTGGTGCAGGCTGACAGAACTTAGTTTTACAGGAAGGAAAAAACCCCATTGTCTGCAACCACATAATCTCCTTGCACGGTGTGTAATGTTTATAAAGAACAGAGGGTCACATATGGCAGGCTGTCAGCAAGAAACAGCAAGCTTGAATTAGCATTAAAAAAGCTGAGTACTTACAAAATAATATAACGACTTGTAACAAAAGTAAATGGTTTCAGCTGTGATAAGAGAACAGTCTTTCCTTCCTTCAGACTTGGCTCTATGTTTCCTTCCTTAATTTCTTCTGTCTTGTTAAATTATTTATAAAATACATCCTGGTATTGAAAAGGTGGGACCTAAAGCAACCAGCTTCTTTACTGGCCTTGTGGTCAGTGTTTAGCAAATTAACAGAGAGCTACAAATAGAAAGTTTGTACAGCTCTTTTTAAGTCTTGCCACACCTGAGGAGGTGTTCATGTTAGGAACACAGAGAGCTGTTGTGCAAACAACTCATCCTGGGGCAACTTTAGCAGCCCACATTTTTCTCTTACGAGCCTAATCAGCCCCCATACTCCAGTTGTATGATATTAGGGATGGGAACAAGAGCTGGCTATAGATAAGTAGGGCTGGCTTTAAGTGTATAGGACACTTGTATGTAGGAAAGAAAGAGCTAGTTCTCAAGGAGAGAAAATGAAGCCAGTAAAAACTGCAGGCTTCCCTCTTCATCTTCTGCTGCTTCCTGGGGGTTAGGGGTGTCAATGTACAATGCTGTAGTTTAACACTGACTGATGATTATTCAAGTGACTATCAAAAAAATTACACTGCTGCAAAGACTATAGTGAAGATATAGTGCCCAGAAAATGCCATCCACTTCAATGGGGAGCTTTTGCCAGAGAACAAAAGGCCTGGGGCTGCAGGAAAGACAGAAGGAAGTGTGGAGCCTGTGCTTCCCTGGGGGTAAAAATCCATTAATTTATATTGATTATATCCCTAAAGCATTTCGAAATATTTTTTCCTCTTGTTCAAATCTTGCTGCTTCTAAGTCACAGAGGAAAGGGGTGGGGGGGGAGAGATGAAGAGCAAGGCAATGGTGGCTTTTCAAGAATCAGAGGAGAGTAAATACAGCTTGTCTATCCATTCTGTTCTCAGTCCTGCCATGCACTTACATTGTTGCTACTCATGGCAATGAGTACCTGATACCAGAGGCTTGTGCAAGTTAAGGATGACAAAGGGAACTGGAGAGTGGAGGGTGGAAGGTGTGGGACAGATGAGGGGTTGCTTTCTCATGGCTGGGGTTCGCGTCATGAGCTGTCTGCCAATGATGGCCAAAACCCATTCAGAGCAGAAAAGGGCTTTCTCCTCCCTTTTCTGCTACATTTTCTTGATCGTTCATCATTAGCTTTATTGATTAGAATAAACTGGTATTATAGAGAAAGTAATGAAAACAACGTTCTGTTGAGATAGCAGCTAGAGAAAGCAATAAAAGAAGGTGCTTGCAATAGTCCAGTCTGACAACTGGAGTAAGAAGGTAGCTCCCAACCTTCTCACAGTTATTCACTCCCCATCCTGTATCCATCTCCTTCTCCCTTCTCTTTTTCCCAGAGTCTCTGAGCCTGGAAGATATTGGCTTTCTGGTGATTTATTGGATCAGGATGAATTCTGGGATTTCTTGGAGGGAAGCGTCTGACAGCTTGTACTCTTTCTACTGGTTTACCTTGTGGCCTTTTCTTCCTAACAGGGCAGAAAGGTGAGGAAGAGGAACAGGGAGATGGAGGCTCCTGCAGACTGCCTGGGGCATTGTGACTACAGCTTTCACTTGCTATATCAAAGTGGGCAAGTAGGTGACAGGTCTGATCTGCTCTCTTAGTACTGCTTGGCAGAGGAGCATTATGTTATCTTGAACAAGGCAATAACCCTTTGTTTAATTTTAACATTTCAAAAGTGCACTCTGTCTATGTTAAACGCAGGGAGCTACTGTCTGCTCATGCAGAGCCCTGCCTCCTCCAAACGTGGTGACTGGGACTCATACGCAAGTGTGGTGTAATGGTAGATGCAGCAGTTGCTACATATTTTCTTATAGAAAATAAGAAAAGAAGGAAAACCCCCTTCATTTTAAACACAATTCACTAGAATGTGAAATGGGCAGTATTTTAATCTCATTTTCTGTTAGCTTTGTGTGTGACTTTAGTTACACGCTTCACTAGAGGAGTAAAAGATTTCCATCTAGTTTGTGTACGGGCTGACCACTGTGCCTCCAGTCCTGGCTCTTCCCATACAGACAGTCTGCAGTGGCTTTGTTCTCTGTCTCATCCCTCATCCTTCTCCCTGCTTTTGTGTCCTGTTTCCAGCAGAGCTCTGGAAGTGCCTGCCAGCCCAGCGGTCAGCCTGCCCCACACGGCTCCCCAGGCTGATCTGCTCCCCTACCTCCACGTTTGGTCCACCCTGTTGCGACCAGGGCCTTGGCATGTATTTTACCCTGGGGTGTGTACTTTTCTCCATGGTACTATTTATCACATATTCTTTCTTTCCCAGTACATTATTTATTCAAGCATGCAGTTCACATCCTCCCGCAGTGGGGATTAGCGAAGGGTCCTGCTTGGTAAATGGGAGGGGGTTTTACCCATTTACTTTTTATCTGTGGTGGTTCTTTCATTGCTGAAGTCACTATTTCTGGCACTGCTGTGATTTCCATGCTGTGATCTTGTTCAAATGAGCGCCTTGACATTCTTGTGCCTCTTCTCCAAATGGTAGGCATTGTCCATTGCTTGATGTGTTGTTTTTCAGTCAGCTCCAACTATGAGTTCCTTGCACCTTTTTACTTCCAGTCTCTACTTTTTTCTTTTTTTTTTTTTTTTTTTTTTTTTGTGGTAGTTTATGTTCTCTCCTGTCTGCAACAAAAGAGGACTGTCATCTCCCCATCAGTTCTGGCCTGGACTGTCTGATTTCCTCTGCTTGGCAGGTCCAAAAGGCTTTCTCAGAAGTGCCCCTTACAACTGAGACTGGTGCCTTGCTATTAGATTGGTCCAAAATTTTTCTCTGTTGCCAGAAGCCTCTCTTGCAGACTCTGTTTCTAAACATGTCTCTGAAATGTTTTAATCTTTTGTGGTTGCAGCTCTGCTCCTGTCTCTATTAGCTCTCCCCACTCAGCCTTCTATGCCCAGATCGAATAAGAGCTGTGAAAATTGTTGTCTTCTTCAGGACTAGCCCTGGCCTGAAAAAAGTTCCCTGCTCTGACAGTTGCTCTCCTTTTGGCAGCCACATTACTGTCTGCAGCACTTTCTAAACCTTCTCCAGTTGTATCACACATTCCCAGAGAAATTCCAGCTCTGATGGCACTTTTAACTGGTTTGGGTTTTTTCACTTTATGTCTTATCTTGTTTTACTCCAAGTACTTTGTGATGTCCTGAAGTCACCCTGAGCGAAAGAGGGTGTCAGGGATTTGCCTCATTCAGTGTCCAAGCTCCAGCAGCCTGGCATAGTGTAACATGAGAATTGGCACAAGTGGAAAATCAGTTTCAAATGGCTCAAGCCAGTGCATGAAGGAATGTGTTGACTGCAGACAGCGTGTTGTGTGGATTGCACAGATAAGCGTATTCTCTGCTATACCACCTTTCAGAGCACAACCTGCCCTAATTGTATGTATCTTCTCCTTTACAGATGGACTGGTTCTTAGTGCAGTTCTGTTTTCTATAATGATCCATAATGTTCACCGCCTATTTGATCTGTCTTTTTCTAGCTAAATCTGCCTCAAATATACCATGCACCACAGGTATGTAGGAAAGTCAGATGGCTCTATAAGGGCTCCTCACCAATTAAAAAATATCCCCTGTGGATGAATACAGTCAAGTGCTGTAGTTTGACCCACCAATAGATTCTTTTCCAGCAGCACGTCCACTTATTAAAGCTGCTGATTATAAGAGAGGAATGCCTTTCTGTAGAAATTAAACTACTGCTGAAGAGTCCTTTGGTGGGGGACATTCACCTCCCTCCACAAACAGCCCAAGTGATTTAAGGCGGCTGGAATTCACCTGCAGAAACTAAGAGCAGCTTCTTGATAGGTGTTTTTCCAGTTTAGAGATTGAAATGGTGGGTTCTGGTCCCTGCCCTATATGGAAGGATAATGTGGGAATTTTGGGCCAATGGATTTGCATACGTGTGGAGCTAGCGTGGAGAAATGTGATAGAGAGCATTTGTTAAGTACCTCTTTTTCCTGATGCAGCTCAACAAGCTGTACCTGTTTCCCTCCGCAGTTTGTGTTTCCTCACTTGGTAACATCTGCAAGGCACCATGTTGGACTATGTTCGAAACGTCCAGGCTGGTTCTGGGAAGGCTTGTACCTAATACCTTGCTAAACTGCGTGCAGCTCTGGAGTCAGTTCAGCGCTGATTGAACTGAGAGTCTCTGCAGCACCCTGCCTTGCAGGGGAGATGCAAACCTGCTGTGTCCTGTGCTCTGTGTGCATCCCTAGGGTACTCAAAATGTAAGCAAATGTCACTGTGTGGCAATGAGACAGCAGACATTGGTGAACAAGTCAGATTTCACTGAACCAGCAATGATACGCGTGATCTTCCAGTAGCCCAGAGTGGTTTGCAATTGGAGCTATTCTCCCTTGACAGCCCTGAAAAGAGGACTGATGCCTACTGCTGATTGCCAGTGTTTTCTGACAGCAAAACGTATCACTTTTTAAAGACAATGGCTTGTTTACTTTTTATTGAAACTTGAATTGAAGATATTTCATAATAGAATTTGAGCAAATTTACCAGATGTTTCATCCCACTGCGCTTTTCTGGCAGGTCTACAAGACAGAATGCTGACTAAGGCTAATAAATCAGGCTGCGTATGAAAGGCTTGGGGAAGGAATACAATATATATGCCTGAAACCATAGGAATATCTTACCCCATCAATCCTTGTGAATTCCTGATGTTTCCTGTGCTTTTCTTAGAGACTGATCTCAAATACAGGAGGGGAAGGGGGTCTTGTTCTGTTCTTGCAGCCTATGGTGAGACATAGCTTTGTCTAACAGCACTCCTTGTGCTGGCATTGGAGATCATAGACATAAAAATGATTAATATATTTCTGTAGTCAGGCAATTATCTATCCAGCTGGGACAGAATGGGAAATAAGAGTTTAAGGTGCATTCAGAGGCTGGCTGTGACCCAGCAAAGTACTGTATTGCTCTACAAAATAATATTCCCTTCCTCATCCATCTCCTTCTCTTCCACTCTCTGCCGTTTTGCTTTGTTCAAGATGCAAATCTCTGCTCCCTTGCTGCTCTATCCACTAGAGGTCTGCTGGTTCCCTTGGAAGCAGGAAATAAAGCCACCTGTAGTGGACTCTTCTTTCAGGGCCTTGCATTGCATGTGTTAACCACACAAAACTGTTTTAAAACATATTTCCACTCCGCTCTCAGTAAGTCTTACAGTGCCTGATTCAGTTAACTAACCATTGTCTTTGTAAGATGGTGCCATTCTGTCTATTTTGCCCTGGATACCTGTTTTCTTTACTCTTGCTTTTGTTTTTTTCTTAATGTACTTCTGCCCGCTCTCTAGATGTTGCTCTCCTTGTCTCTCTCCTCCCCATATATCAGGAAAAAGCAGCTGAAGTTCCCACACCATCTTCCAAGCAGAGCAAGTGATACAGGAAACTCTATTCCTGTTTGTCTGACTGCAGTAGGAAAACATACATCAAACTCTTCACTGAAGCCCACACCAGTCCGGCAGCACTTTTGCTAGTGATGCCTGGTTTGCTAGGGTGGAAGAGTCTTTGGGTGACACCACGTCATCATGTCACTCTACCCTTGCTTGGAGTGACTTAATAAATGTGCCCCTGAAATCCCTCTGCAGCTAAAGGCTGTGCTGGCTGCAGGGCTTGCAGTGCTGCTCCGCCTGTATGGCCATTTGTGAGGATTCTGGTTCACACCCGGGTGACAGTGGTATCAGACAACCCCTCTTTCAGTCTAGGGGATGTGAAGTGAGAATACCCAAGGATAGTAAGGTATTCTTCAAATGGACCCACATGGACCCACAAAGAACAGACTGCCTTTGAATAAAGTTTGTCCATCTGAATAGCAGTGTCAGGTGAAAAGAAGCTGCATTTTTTAGATCACAGTCACATTATTTGAGTTGTGTTATTCTGTGTGTTGCCTTTATCTGAAGATTGCAGGCATTTGTGATTATCTGTCATTTTACCTTTGTACAGCTGTTTCCATCCTGATAGGCCACAGAAATTTGCCACATGGCAGTAACAGCAACTGTCTCATCCAGCATGTTACAAAGGAACAGTGAGAAAGGGAGTGTCTAGCTCAGGACTGCTATAGCAGATTGCTACACTTAGAGAAATGCTGCAAAGGCATTTCACTCCATTTTTAATGCTGTGTCTGAGCAGCCTATGCTCAACAAATTGTGTGGCGTTCAAGTTATCTGTCTGTGCAAGATGAAGAGCTGAGCTGGCAGTACTAGGATTAAACCTGTGCTTCTTGTGGCAGTAGCTATTCCAGGGCCCACGCTTGGGACCATGAAACAATCCCAAAACCAGGGGTCTGAAAGTACAGCAGTATCTTGAGAGTTAAAGGGCTGGAAAAGGCCCCTCAGGTCTTAAAACCATCAATACCCGAAGCTATTGTGATGTTCAGCCTGTGAGCCTGCACAGTTGGCACCACTCCAGCTGCAGCTGCTCTTTAAAGTTGAAATAAAGCTGCTTGGAAAGGGTTTTGTAAAAAAATATTATTTTCTCAGCTTGGAGAATAGTTGGTGTTGTGTTGTCCCTCCCCCCCAGCAGCAGTTTCAGTTTAGGTTGTGTCCCACCACTCACACCCTGGCTGCAGCCTTAAAGGAGCACAGACCAAACCTCAGTGATTTTCTGCAAGGCTGCAAAGTCACTGGAAAGGTTCCCACTGACTTCTTCAGTGAGCTCGGGAAGGCAGGCTCCAGCACTTCCAGTCCTCCTGTAAATAACGTCTAGAAGGGGCCGGGTGAGGAACAGGGGGGACACATGGCCTTGCTTCGAGCTCGTCTTTCATTTCCTTTGTCTCTTAAAAGAAAAACAAGGGAGCCAATTTCATCTAACTTGGCACATCCTCTGATCAGTGGTCCCTTGGGGGTCTGTTCAGTGCTGCCTCTCCCACCAACAGGACTTCAGGCTCCAGGTTTTACTTGGAGGAGCCAGAGAGGCCTCTTGGGTGCCTGGAGGGGAGAACGCAAAGTGTTAAATGCAGGAAGAGCATTGGAAGTAACTCTAATGGCAATTTTCTGTCTTTGATCTGTCACTTGGCAGATCCTGGAGACAGGCTTGTCTGAGGCTATCTCCATAGCAGAGCTTGGAAGTGGCTGAGCAAGGCACTGCTCAGCCCAGGGGATCAAAGTGCACCGGAGAGCAAAGGGGCATGATGTTCTCTGTTTGAGGCAGGAGCTGCAAAATGCAAATGCAGTGCTGCTCTCAGCTGGGAAGCCAGCAGGGAGGATGTGTTTCCCTCCTTTCCCTTTTTCTGTGCATTTTTGAACAGGTTAAGTTGGATTTGGTTGTTAAGGATTCCAGGTACTGAGAGACAAACGCAGCATCTGCAGATAGAAGTGTTAGGGTGGGGTTAGTAGCCAAATAAAGTAGCAAATACTAAGTTATGGAAACCTTACTGTACCATTCTGTTAATTCAGCAGAAGGTGACGAGGAGATGAATTAAATATAGAAACTAGACATGACAGAACTCAAAGAATGTCTGCGCTCTTGTTCAACACTAAGATACAGAATGCACAATTTCATGCAAATCAGACTTCATTTATTTTCCGTTTTGCTTCTTCAGTTAAATATGAGATGAATGAGAGCGAGAGCTTTTTTCAGCATCCCATATCTAGTAAATTCATTCTGGGAATGGAGGAAATAGAGTGAATATGATTCTGGACAATGACATCGCCAATGATCCAAAAATATTTGCACTGGGTGACCTGAATAGTCTCTTGAATATAAATGAACCACAGGGGAAAATTTCTATTAAGAGCAAATGCAGTAGCTAAAAGGGTGATATTACTGAATTGGAAATAGGCAGAAGGATTAAAGCTTGCTGAATTGTACACAGGATTAAGTGAATTGACACATGTGGTGAAAATAATTTCAATAATAAACAGGCTTTTGTTCTTTGGGAATCTTTCTGAGAAATACAGTCATAATTTTCAGAGAGTTATGACTGAATTGTCATACTATACATAATAAGTTACTGCTGTAATCCAGAATGATGGAATGTATTCATGTGGTAAAGTGGTGATCCATAATCATATTGTTATGCTAGACAGTGAAAAAACATAAGTATTTGAAACAAAATTAAACTTTGTATGTTAAAGCAGTTATGTTACAATATGCTTCCATTTGCAGGACACCTTCAAAATGATGCTTTGCTTACTGAGTTATCACACAGCACTTTCTCCTGCTGGTTTGCCCTTGTTTACCAATGGGGGACTAATAACACATAGGGGCAGGGAACTTTGTGAAGACCATAAAGAAGGAATCTCAATTTCTTGGTTATCTTTTCTTTGCTAACCCTGTGTGCTGTTCCTCTATATGGTGATCCTTCTGAAACAGGGCCAAGCAAAAGCAATAGCTGCTGGTCCTGTTGGAAATTAGGTGGTTGTGGTTATTACTGCTCTTCTACTACCTACTGTCTGCCTAAGTCATGAGCACTCTGTTCAAAGACAGTCGATCTGGGCCATCACAAAGGTTTACAAGTGTTGCAGGTTAAATCTAGTAAGGTGGACCAGGCAGGCTGGTAAAGGCTCATCTGCCTGCTCACAAAGTTTCAGGCTTGTTGCTTTGTCGGTGCCTCATCTTTCTTATTGGGTTAAGTCTAATTGGTTACGATTACTAAGTTTTGAAGGTTACAGCAGAAATATCATCTCTGTTTTTACATCCTTACAGCTTCCCAAGGCACTCTTTGCTACTGATTTTTTTTCCCATGCATGGTCTCCAACAAGTGTCAGTTATTTTTTCATTAGTCCCTTTGAGTTCTTCAGTGAAAACAAGTGACTGAATATTTGTAACTTACTGGGACAAGGGGTACATCTTATCACACTTAGTGTTGTATCACAGCGTTTGCTTTCGGTAAACAAGAATAGCTACAACTCATTAATTAATGGACTGGTAGGTGTGTCTTTTAAGACCTAAGTTGTACAAAATGATGTTTAGCACATATGCTTAATGCAGATCTTCCTAGGTGGCCCTTGAAATTTTTCAACCAACCTGTCATCTCTGGTTTTGGTGCACCTATGGGCAAGATAGTTCCTAGTTGAACATTTTGAACAGGCAAAGTTCTAACACTGGCTAATTCAGGTATTTCCTGACAGCATTGAAATATAAAAGGTTTCCCTGAAGTGGTTGTGACCTGCCTGTTTTCCATGGCTTTGGGGATTAGCAGAGTCTTTAAATTGATAGAGATTAAAAAATTCTTCTTGACAAAACAACTGTTCCTCACATGATTAGAAAAACTGCTAATTGAGGAGTGGTGAACAACAGCCAAACAAAAGCCCTTTGTCTCCAGCCCTGCAGTTAATGCTGAAATATTGATGGACAGTACACAGCTTTCAATCACGGCGTACAGCACTGTCGATGAATGAAGAAAGGCTCTGATCCAGCACTGCTCAGTGTCTTCTTTGAGGCCAGTGCAGTGGTGCAGAGATGGTGGCTTGCTGGTTGGGGTGCTTGGCAGTTGGGGCTGCACCTGGGGCTCTTATTTTGGTGTCATTAGTAGTACAGAGCTTCTTCCTCTGTGGCGGAAGGAAGTGTGTGTACCTGGAAATGTTTGTGGTGGTGCATGGGGATTTGGTTTGGGCTTTGTTTTGCAGTCACTTTGCTTTAGTATAACCTTAGGAACTGATCCTGAAAAATGCTAAAGGGCAGGCGCAGAGCATTGTGCTAGTGAGGTTATAGGTAGCAGATTTGGTAGCAGAGCCCTTACTCCATGTACCTCCAAGCAGTGTCTGAAATCATTACCTGTCATAAACAGTTAATTGTATCATGTATTGCCTCCTCACAACAGTTGCTTGGACTACAGAGGGCTGTGTAGGGTTTTATAGCAGGGAATTGGGGTTTTTTGTTGCTCTTGTCATCTGTGCTGGGATTTGGTTTTAATGCTAGAAATATGCTTGGCACGGATGATGGGGATGTAAGGCACTGTGGCTCTGGGGAGTTCTTTGCACAGTCTTGCCCTGGGTAGTATCCCACAGGGATGAGTTTTACTGTTGTAGCAGAAGGAAAGTGTGACCCTGCTAAAGGAACACAGTTGGTGATTGCAGTTCTCAAATTGCAAAGAGGATGTACTTGAGCAATTCTGTTGCTATGTTGGAGAGCATCTGGAATGGTCAACAAATGGCCTTGACCTATGGTCCCAATGCCTGCTGTGTGTCAGCCTTGAATAATGTTAACTGAAACCCAAATCACTTGAATTTGAGCGAGAAATGAATTATAAACCACGGTACTGAGACCAGGGCAGGAACTGCTTTTCTTTACCTGAAAGGTGAATCAAAGGTGGGTTGGTTGCAGCATAGCTGGAGCCCAGGTGAGTGCCTGAAAGTTCAAGTAACTATACAGAGGGTGGCTGTGCCATTTTGGGGGATGAAGCCCTGCTGAGAAACCTTTGCCCAGGATTTATGCTCCAACAAGGGATGAAACTTCAAAAATGCACGTCTTTGCTGATGTTCACTATGGTGGTTTGGCGTGTGGGGCTTTGGATCCCCTCCTGACATGCTCAAGCCTTTTCTGAATCTTGAATGCTGTGGCTAAATGGGCTTCTTGGGATGACACAGATGCAACTTATGAATAATTTATGGCATTCCAAAAATTCTGATTTTGCTGTCTGGGGAAATGGACTAACTACAGTTTGTTCCATTTAAAACCAGAAAGTTGTTTTTATTGTAAAGCCCCAAACTGCATTTGAATATTCCTGTGCTCTTCTATCTCCCATCTCTTGCTCCCTGTCAGTAAATGAGATCTTTCAGTGGTTTTCTCAGTAAGAAAGTGATTCTACATTATTTCCTACAGAGGTTTCTGCTGAAGTGGGCTGGCTGCAAAGAAGCAGCAACTCTTTTACATTCAGTAACCATACAATTTTCTCTATCAGCATGGAGCATTTGACTCATGTGCCCTAGAAAATAACTCCTCACTCCCACTATGTGCTCATATACTGAGCTGGGATCTAAACCTGACCTGCAGTTCTGGGATGCAAACTCATGATCAAAATCACTGGATGCAGGAGGTCAGTGTTGCAGTGTCCTTAGTCTCTGGGGTGAGAGTCCACTGTTTAAGGAGTACTGTTGTGAATTCAAAACAGGTTAATGCTTTCTAAGGTCTAGTGAAGTTACAAAAACATGGTACAAAAGAGCATGCCTGCCTTAAATAAAAGCTGATTATAGAGCTCAATCCTGTTTCCATTAAAGTCAATAAGGCAATCATGCTTCTAAATTTCACCCAGCCTGGGTCAGGGTCTGTTATAGGAGGCAAAAAGTTTCTGTATGAAAAATTGAGATGCTCAGTTTCCAGCACAAGCAGTAATTCTGCTCTTGCAGTAATGTGATGCAAGTGAGCTCTTCAGGGAGTTTAATAAACAACACAAAACCTGTGGTTCTGTCTACAGCCTTTTCTCCCACACAGCACCTTGAAAGGAATTGAGTATTGGGCCTTACGAAGCGAAGGCTAACCTTTGACAGGCTTTTGTTCTCGCTATAGTCCAGGGACTAAGTTTTCATTACAGTTAATAGGAGATGGGGTAATTAATATTTTAAGCCAGATCTAAGGCTGTGAATGGGTAGCAGAGTTGTGGGTGATTTAGTTTTCTTTATTTGATATGCTCAGAATGCACACAATCCAGAGGTGCCTGGCTGTAAAGCTTGGAAATAGACTCACCTCCTACAGTAATTATCAGAAAGACTTCTGATCCATCTGCATGCATGAGCTGGGTATTTGTATGTACACGTGCATCCACTAAGCACAAGTCTCTTGAGAATTTTGGCTCCCATTAGCGGTAAGTTTTTGTTTCATGGTCCTTGCTCTGAATTTCTTACTTGTTTTTCCCTATTTCCTATACTGGAAACCATGTTGCTGAACTCACCCAATAAAGAAGTGTCTGCTAATAGTTGTGCTTTGGGGGGAGATAATGATGAGCAGGCTGGGATTTCAGAGAATGCTGCAGAAACCTGCCTCTGAAACCCATTTCTGGCAGTGTCTCACTCTCATGCAGCAGCACCCTTGGCTGTGGTGTTCTCTTGTAGCTACCCACGGATTTGCGAAGTGTGCTGAGGAGCACATATTGAAAGTACCCTAGAGGGTGGTTAGTCATGTGGCTGCTCCATTAATTTTCATGGTGGCCCTGTGACCTCTGTATGTTGCTATGGGAAAAAACCTGCCCTCTGAGTTTTAATTCTAGGGTCATAAAGACCTAATGTCGCTTTTCCATAAAGGAGAGAGCAGCAGATGATTCCTCAGTGCATTTTGGCTTGGTTTTGCAGTGTGCGAGGACAGGGAGGTTTATGAGTTTATTTGTTATGTAAAATCACTTGGTTAGTTCTGCAAAACATTGTTTATGGATATTTCACAACCTTTCTGGACATTCTCAGAGGCAGAAATTAGTTTCATGGTGTGACCAAGTACAGAAAGTGCTTGTTCTGAAGTTCCTTTCTATAGAAATTAATGAAGTAATCCCAGGAATGAATTTTGAATGTGTTAATTTGCTTATCATCTTCACTCTTAACCAGAGATTGACAGAGAAGTGTCAAGTGCACTAATCCCAAACCATGTGGGAGAGTGGAGAGCAATGGAAGACAGACTGCTCAGCCAGTGCTGGTTTTCTCTGCGCTGTTCTCCTTGCTGCGGAAGGGGTCTTTTCAGGCATTGACTCAAGTTGTCTGTTAGGTAGTGTTAGTAAATTCAGAGGGACTGTGAACCCATGGCCCAAGGTCCCTCTGCCCATGCATACACTGTAATATTGCTGCCCTAGGTGCCATTTGTAGTGTTAGGTGTTACCTTCAGAAGATTGTTTCCCTCCCACATACAGTCTCAGCTTTACCAAGGTTGGATCTCCTTCAAAGAGAGCAGCCTTCACAGTCCTAACAGGCTTTCATCCATATGGCTTCTCTCCTCCCCCCTTTCCTTCCCACTTTGGCTTTCTCTTGTTCACCTGTCTAGTCTGCAGCTTGGTTGGATGCATTGCTGACTTGGGAGCTCAAGACGAAAGATTCTTTCAAGCTTTTTGTCTTAGCATGTGGCTGAATCCCAAATGTGACTCTCTGGCTGTGAGCATGCTGCATGGGATGGGCTGAGGACTGGACCAAAGCTACTTTCAACTCTCTCACAGTGCTTCCCATCTCCACTGGCCAAGGAAGCCATACATCCTTTTCCTGGTAAATAAAAGAGTTCAAAGACCTGCCCTGGGTTTCCTTCCTACCATTAGACAGACCCATCTCTATACATCAAATACCATTTTCTCTCGCAGCCAGTCACCTCTCCTGATTGTGCTCTTTGCTGATGTGGTAGTTATTTTCGTTGTTGCTGTGGAGGTCTACTCTCAGCACAGCCAGAGCCAACGCTCCTGACAGGCAGCGCAATCCTGGAGTGCCTTGGCAGGCTGCCTGCGTCCGTCCTGCAGGCCCCCGGGGGGACTCTCACACGTTGTGCCGCTGATTTTCCCCTTTCCTCGAGATCTGACGCGCTTTCCCGGGCAGTCCCTCGGAGCAATAGTTCCCTTTGCCCTGGAATATTATTTTATTTATTTTTAGTAAATGTTTGTCAGTGTTCCTAACATTGTGCCTCCAGCAACGCAGCCTGGACTGGAGCCACGCAGCAGTCTGACAACCTGTTAGGCGAGTCTCCTATCAATTAGGCTGCAGCTGTCATTGGATCTATTCTCAGCCTCCTTGGTACGTGTTTGCAAATAACAGGGGCTGCTGGTTTGCAGCTCTTGATTTCTTTTTCTCTCCATAGCCAGTCAAGAACATTTTGTCCCTAGAATTCCTCCTGTCTCCTTTGTTTTTGCTTTCTAATCATCTTCGCTTTATTCTCCTAAGAGTGTATGCTCATTGAGGATGTTCTTGTAAGTAAAGTGTCTGCTCTCTTTATTATTTAATGCACAAACCAAGGAAAACCTCCACAAAAGAAACAAAAAAAAAAAAAGAGGAGTATCTCACTCAAGGCTATACTTTGATCCTTTAAATGTTTTCAGATTTTCTCCAAAGCATCCAGCCTGCTTCTGCTTACATGTGGAGAGCTTCCATTTTGAAAGCCTGTCTTGCATGGAAGCTCTCCATGGGAGCTGCCTTGTTTCTGCTGGTGTTTGAGCTTCGAGATCATTGTATGGTTTGTTACCAGGTTTGCCACAGCTGGAATGAGAGTCCCCGACAATGTACAATCTGTTAGCGTTCCCTGTTAGTTATACCTTCTACCATTTACAGTTTCTCTTCTATAAAAATAATGGAAATGGCTCTATAACTTCTTTCCAGATGTTGCACACTGCGTGGTGATACTTGATGCTAATATTTCATTTGGTAATCGATGGATCACAGCCCAATTTGTATTAGACAGAGCAACTACACTTAGGCATATAATTTTCATGTTTTGCTTTCATGTGAAATGGGAAATTGGAATTGGGGTGTTCAAGCAAGGCAGAAGCACCCAGGGTATTTCATCTTTGGGCTGATTGAAAGATACTCTTTGGTATTACACTGTCATTTCTTTCACAAGCCAGCTCCAGCTATGTATAAATCCAGTGGAAACTGTTCCAGTTTCCTCATAATCCATAGGTCCAAACAACAGGTCTCTGGCCAGCTTGCAGCTTTGGAGGAAGAACCAGCCCATCATAGGCAGATTGAAACAGTTAAGTTTAGATCAGCCCATGCTGAATTGGCAGAAGTCCCTACACTTTCCTGGTGGGAGACTAAGGACAAGGGCTTTTTTCTGTCCCCACTAAATAGCACACGATACTGCAAGATGCTTCCCCTGCAACATCACTCAGTGTTTGCTCTGCAAGAATAGACACGAGGAGCCCACCCAGCACTGTACCTGTGCTGGCATTCAGAGGTCTTGAAGCTTTTGTGTATAAAATCCCCTCAAACAAGCTGTGTGGCCCCAGCAGCTCTGTAAGTGTCCATACACTGTTCATACACAGCTCTGCCTGTGTACGCTGTATTTCTGGAGTACAACAAACCCATGACAGGAAGGTTCCACCAGGATCCCTGCACAGGGAACTCTGGCGTTACAACACCAGGGCATGGGGCAGCTGGCTCACTGGAAGGAGTCTGTAGGGCTTTGAGCATCGGCTTGGCACGCGAGCAACAGGGGCTTCCATGGGCAAAACTAGGGAAGCTGGAACATGGAAGCCTAGGCAGGGTGTTGCTGGGTTGCCAAGTAGTGCATTAGCACCTCAGAAAGACCTGAGTGCTTTTGTGATCCTCTTCCTAGGAAAGGTGGCTCTAAATCCCTTAGGAAGCTGCTATTTAGACGAGGATGTAGGCTCCCATGACACTTCAGGTGTTTCATGAAATACTTATTGGAGATAGATCCTTTTGAGCAGTGCTGCAGATCTTTAGGCAATCTTGGGCTGAGACATTTAAGGTTTTCTTAAGCACTTATTTAATGAAAACCACATTTCATATGTATATAGCATCTCACATTGCTCCTGCACAACCACTGAGCTTTCAGCTCCTTGAAAGTATAGTTAGAACAAGCTGCCATCCTGTAGACAAAGCTTAATTGGCAAGAAGATGTAGTTTATGCAGTATTTATGTTCTCCTTGTAAACAAAGACAAGTAAAATGCTTTACTCGTTAACATCAATTCAAAGGAAAAGCAAAGGATGGCATTTGCTGTAATCACGTTCAATGTTCTGAAGGTGTCTGCATGTTTCACCTCTAATCTAAGCTCTTGCTCAGAATTTGCTTCTTATTTTTAGTAGTGTGTGACTGTTTCTGAGAATGCAGCGTATGACTTTGTTTCAAGACAGTATTTAAGTAGAAGAGTTGTAGTGATAATATTAAGTGCAGCGGGAGGACTGGTTAAATGAGCAGGAGGGGCCTGAGCTGACTTGTTTGGTGTTCATTTCTTTGGCAACTGCTATTGGAATAGTGTTCAGGTTAATGTGATTACTCTTTGCAGTGGCTGCAAGTTCATAGACCAACTGTGCACTTGTATCAAAGCCACTAGAATGATCTTAGTCCAGGTTTCCTACCAGAATTATTTATATAAAATGCATTTGAAATCCTATATTGGCCATTTACACGTGAGGATTTCTATTTCAGGAAGCTTTGGAAACAGCCAGGATCTTCAACTGCACCCTTTCCAAAAGATACAAGATCCTTTTAACATTTAATGATGACTGAGAAGGTGCTTAAAAATAACTTAGAAGCACAAAGCACATTAGTGTGCTCCATATTGGTTACAGGACTGGACTAACAGTTAAATTTTGGATTCTATTTGCATTTGTCATCCTTTCTTGCTTCATAACCTGAGATGAATTGCCCAGTTCCCCTTGATTAATGAGCTTAATACTTACCTATTGTCCATATTTACATTAGTATGTTTAGGAGGTGACAGAATCTGAATTCGACTTCTTGGAGGAGGAACTGTAAAACTCTGTGCTGGTCAGGTAGTATAAAATATATCCTTCTACATGACTGCACATAGTATTATCCACTGCATAATTTGCTGGCTATCAAGTCCATTTCACATGCAAAAGGTCCCTAGTTAATGATGGTATAAGTTCTTTTGGGAGGGATTATACTTACATATATATTTGTACAATAGTCAACATAATAGCAAGCTAATCTTGATGGTATCCTTTATGCTTTGCTACAATTTATACAATATAGGTAATCAATTAGACTGATTCTTCTGCATGCTGCTAAATGGAACATGAACAGCTCATAATGGGCAGCAGTAAATAGACATTTGTATGTACACAGGTACACTGTGCGATGAAAGAGGCATGCAAGAGACAAGGTGCTGAACAAAACAGCCCTGCGTAAAACCAGACATTCATTTAAAGGAAGAAAAATGTTGCTGAAAGCTGCAAGATTATTAGCATTACTATGCATGAGGAGTAGTGAAAGAAGTTGTTACAAGAGGAAGAGGGACATTATTCAAGTGTCTAAGAAGACAGACCATCAGCAGCACTGGAGAAAAAGCTTCCAAAGGAATAGCATAGCATTTCAAACATTAAATTATAAGGGGGTTGAAGCTTTAAAAGGTATGTTGGAGTTTCTGCATTATTTATTATTTGAGATTGCCTTTCCCCCCACATGCTTGAGTTTTGTTCCATTCATACAGAACAGAAAAGTCCTTCTCATACTTCTCAACTTCCCAGGGCTTTCTGGATGCTGAGCCAGCTCTAAGTTTCGAGAATATGATTTACTCTAACCAGACATTGATTACCTGCAATGCTGCAGTGGGTTAGAGCTCCTTGTTAGAAAGGTTGGGGAAGTGAGAAGGATTTGGCTGCCATTACTCTGGAGCTTGGGAAAGTTGGGCTCAGAATTCATTATTATTTTGTATTGTTATTGCATCCATGCCTACATGCTCCAGGTCCTGACAGGGTTTCACACTGCTAGGATCACACTGTGGTCCTTTCTCCAACACATTTACGTTTTTATGGACACCTTTCTTGAACCCAGTGCAGAGCTGCACTCACAGTGCAGTTACTCAGAGGGCAGAGGCTTACACTGGGAAAAAGCTTGCAAAAAATATAGCTGGTATCAGTTGCCTGAGCAAAAGAAGCTGTATTGGCAAAAAGAAAGTTTTTTCCCCTTTTTGCTCATATTACAGCTGTGTCTACATTAGGGCTTCTGCTGGCATAGCTGAAAAAACCCTCACACTCGTAGCTGACAGGGATATGCTGTCAATTTTTTTAAATAGATGAGTCTGAAGTATTTCCACATGATGGATCAGTGTGTTCGTGTGTGTGCAGAGGGGGAGGGGTGAACCTGCTTTAAAATAGACGTTGCTAAAATTGGTTTGCACAGATACCCTTAAAATGGCAAGTACTGCCTGTGCCAGCAGCTTCCTGCTGCCTGCCCCTCCTGCCCTCCTTGTGCCTCAGACCCCAGTGCTGTGCTCCCCTCCATTCCTGCCTTTCTGCCCCACACCCGGGTGTGTTCATCTGGGGCACCCTCCCTGCTGTCCTCAGTTCTCCTGCCTGGTGCCTGCCTCCTCTCCAAACCCCTTCGCTGAAGCTCCAGTCCACGGCCTCTGCCACCAAGGGCTGGCTCTGCTCCCGCAGTGCGGTTTCTTACCTTCCTCTCCTGCTGCTGCTCCCAATGCCTCCGATGGGCATGAAGGCTCAGGCTCTGCGTACAAACAGAAGTCTTCCATAAGCTCCGTGCAATTGCAAAATGTTTCATTTCCTGAAGCCAAACTGCATGTTAAGTCAAAGAGAGAGCAGAGGGATTTGCATTTTGAGCAGGCAGGCAGAGCCTTTCCAGAACATCTGGAGGATATTTGGAGGAAGAGACAGAGCTGTGATAAGATCGCAGGACTAGAGCCATGAAGGCTGGTTGTGTTACTGCTTGTCCTGACCAGACGAGTATTGATGTTTACCTTGTTCCATCAGCTCAGGCGGGCTATGGTGTCCAAATGGCACATGAAAGCATCGTAAGTACTAGCTCTTGAGGAAGGGATTGATCGCAGAGCTACTGTGATGTTTCTGAGTCACCTTTGGGCAAATGTTACTGCTTTGGTGCCTCAGATTCTTCACATATAAAATGAGACTTCACAGCCATGAGGTATGAACCTTAATTTGGTCAAACTGGTCAGGGGGTGAGGTCCTGTGGTTGCTGAGTCTGCTGAAGCGCAAGGCATGGGGATTACCTGGCCCACACTCCTTTAGAAGTACAGCTCTGTGAAATTAACTTGCCAGACAACTGACACATGGTGTATGGGCACAGGGGCGAGCAGGCAGCAGCCTGGGCAAGCGAGTCCTTGAATCACCCACTCATCAGCCAGCACCCAAGCCCTTAGTGATGGTTACTGCAGGTAATTCACAGGTTACACACCTGGAAATGAGGCCTAGGTAATAACTTTTAGAAAGAGCAGTGAGAGGACTTGTAATTTTTTCTGAATCTGAAAGTTTAAGCATTTAAACGGCATTTAACCAAGTAACCCACAGCCCATTGGTATCAATTATGTGTTCAGAGTTTAAACTGACGTTTCATAAGTATGTTAATTGATACTGCACTAACTTACTATAGGTATCTTCCTAAGTGCCAATTAGCTGTCTCAAAATTCCCCACAATTGAAGTTTGTTAGTAAGAAGCTAATTATACTAGTTTATTGCTGATGGAATTACATGAAGAGTAGATTTCACTCTTACATACTTATTAGACCTCAATAAGTGATCCTTAGCAGTCTGTTGCTATTCAATTAACAAGTAATAACTTCCTTAATGAATCTAATTGAAATGCTTATTTCAGTCAGGCACCTAATAGAAAGCGCTTTACTTTGAGCACTTCTCTGAGTGCTAGTCTTGTTTACTTAACAAGAACAAAATGGGGCCACTGAGGAAAACTCTGAGATGAGAACTGAACCACTGCTGGTAAATCCCTGCCAAACACGACCAGAAGTAATTTGCCAGGTGATTTCTGGTCTACAGAAGTATCATGGAATAAACCTAGACATTTCTCTCTGAGGGTTTAAACCCATGGAGGGAATTCTGCAGCATGAAATTCTTCTAACATGTTTGCTCTGCCTCCTGTGAGGGATGTAGAAATGCTGCTCCGCTGGGGAGTGAGGCTAAGCTCCAGTGCACTGCTGTGGACTCTGCCACCGAGCTCTTGTTACACTTCAGCTCTTAAAACTCACCCATTTTCTTTGTGAGTCTGCACATTTGGCTTAAGAGATTGAGACAAGTATGATGATGGCTATATTTAATGATCTAAAACTATCGGGATAATTGCAGCCCAAAAGACGATTTAACTGGAGGGGTTTGTACTGTTACATGTACTTCAGTTAGACTGACACGGAATCACTTCAGTCGTTGCGCACAAGCAGAACCTGCACTGAACTGTCTTGAGTGACCATTCCTGGGGCTAACAAACCCCAACTGCTTTGAGGAGCCAGCTTCCCAAGGCAAGTGGCAAAGGACAGTGTGCAGAGTACCTGGGGAGCTCTCAGGCTGGGAGTCTCCTAAATGGGCAGGGTGAGGATCCTCAACTGGGCCCTTGTCTAAGGAAATGATAACCTGCTTTGTCCCTTTATGGGGTTCAGAGGTCCAACCATGGTTGGCTTCTGAAGCTATTTTGGGTTTCAGGATTAAAAGTCTGGTTTCTCCTGTAATGAGGATTTAACAGACAAATTTTGTGTTTGTGGATAAATGCCAGGAAATCTTCTCAAGCAACGCTAACAAATTATTCCATTTGGCAACATTAGTGTATGGGCAGTAACCTTTTCTCAAGAATTTTTAGCAGATAGATTTAGTGTCAAAACCCCCCGTAACAGGCTGTAATATCTTCTCCAGTCTATCATCAGGTTTGTTTCCAACTTTTTAATGTATGCCTTCTACTCATTGAATTGAAAGACCTTATTGATCTCCTTGCAGATGAACTGAGTATTGGGGTAAGAGAGAGACTTCCTGAAAGAAGCCAAGAGAAATTATTCATTTAACATATTCTGGTTCTAGTAAACTTCCATTTAACCTCCAGGGTTAATGAAAACAAGTATTGCTGGTTGATAGCATAAATTCATTAAATCAGACAGAAACTGAGCTCAGGCTGGGGCGTTTAATGTCAACTTTCGTAATATTCGTGGGGGAAAATCCACTCATATTTATTAGTATTCCAGAATTGCTTTATTTTAAAACAACAGCCATAACAGCAAAGCAACCCAACTAAGGAAAATAACCCCCAGAATGAAAACACATTCTGCAACTTTGGATAGTTCAGAAATACTCAGATAAGGTTTTGGGGACTTAGGTCTGTGGTTACTGGCTGAAACGCAGCGTTCATCACGAGGTATTAGCTAGTTGGTGTCTGCAGCTTCTTCGGCTTGGAGCTAGGGGATTTGGTATGCTTTCCAGAGATGTCATGGCTCTTCCCTGTGCCTACAGGGTGAATGATACACATCATAGCTGGCGTCTTTGTTAACGTCTGAACAGAAGAGTGAGGATTAAATAGGCCTAACAGCTGAGGGGATTTCACAGGCATGAGTGGTATTCAAACATGTATCTCCTGCTAGTTTCTATTGGTTTTCCAGACTTGCTTTGAGATTCCTGGTTTGGTGTGGGTCTGTCTCCCCACTGCTCTCCCTGACCCTGTTGTGGACAAGCTACTTACATGGGTGGTGGATGGAGATCTGGGGAAATTTTCAGAGGTACAAATGGCAACACTGATGGGATGGAGGAGCCGATGCTCGATGGGGAAGAGCTAATGGAGAACCATCCTAGAGAAGGTTCTAATCACCCATGCTGGGATGAGCTTGGAGGTGAGCTGAGGTGCTGTGGCAAAGGTGCAGTCTGACTTTTTGAATCTGGGTTCCTCTCACCCTGACTTGACCTTGCATCTGAAGCAGAGGGCAGTGGGGCTAGAATATCCTGCGAAGCAGCAGCCAGAAAGAGGAGAAGCCTTCACTGGAAGGGCTCTGAAAACACCAAATGAGCACTAAAATACCAAACAGTGAGGTTTCAGGACAGGTTAGTTATTGCCTTGTGCAGGACAAGTGACACTGTGTTTTGGAGAACACAAAGAGGAGTGTTAAAAATCTAGTGCTGGATTTAGATAGAAACTGCTGACACTGTGTGGCATTTGTGAAACATTTTTTAGACGCCAACATCATAAAGCTGTCCATTCTGTCAACCAGTTGCAGGGCAAACATTTCCATCCACCCTTCCACCGCACCCATCAAATTGAGATGATGGGTTTCTAAGTAGTTTTAGTCTGAAATGTGATTTTTGGCAACTGATCTTGCTTTGTGTCCTATGGGATACTCTGTCCCTCCTGGCCTGCAGTGTCTTATGTAGTTTGAGCCTCTTGAGGCTCCTGTGGAAGAGAAAATCCAGCTTTTTACCAAGTACTGCAGTTCAACTGAAGCAGCAGGAACTAGCAGGGAATGCTTGTAATATGGAACAGATCATGTATAGTGAAATGTCATTTTCAAGTGCTTTCTGAACTACCCATCCCAGTAACGAAGCAGCTCTGAACTACCATGTGACTTTCTCAGTGTGCCGCTCTGTATAACCTCGCCTTTGATAGTGATGTCACTTCAGATGAAAGACTCACTTGGAGCGTGGTAGGTTCTGCTTTGGGATCAGCTGATATCCTGTGGGATCTCGGCGGCGAAGGACTGTTTGAGATGTGCTCTCTATGCTTGTCAAAGAGAAGTAAGTGCTGCAGTAAAGATAGTAGTCAGGTATTCAAACTCACCTCAGTCTGAGTAGAAGGAGGACTTCACTGTTATTTAAAGAGACCTGCTTAATCTGGAAGCCCTCCTAGAAAGGATTTGAAGGATGAGTAGTCATTTTCACTGTCTTTCTGCTCAGTGATTTCCTGAATGCTTGAGTAGCTCCAGGTGGCCCTGCATGAGCAGGGGGGTTGGAGCAGATGATCTCCAGAGGGCCCTTCCAACCGCAGCCGTGCTGCGATTCTGTGATTTTGATATTTTGATGCCCCTTACTTGAGTGTTACCAACAGAAGTGAAAACACCACCACAAAACACTCTCTTCTGCTCCTGTTAGCACAAGCAGCTCCCCACAGGGTAGTACCAGTGAGCTCAGTGGGCACCTTTACATAGCTCTTCTCTTGTGCCTGGGAGCCTGGCGTTTGGTGCCTTATGTCCCAGTTGAGTGTCATCTATGTTGGGCTTTTCTAGTGAACGTAAAACCAGGCAAACCCACCGCCACGCACGCTGTAGTCCAGGGATGGCAAGAGAGGTCTCCGCACCTCTCTTTCACAAATAAAATGTCAGCTGGCCTAAGCAAGCCTGTTCATCTCCCATTGCTGTACCTGCAGGAAACCCCTCCAAAACCCAGAAAAAGCAGAGACGTTTTTCTTACTCTGAAGCCTTGATGTCCTTATCAAACAAATGTGGCCAGAGATGATGCCAGGGCTCTGTCCTGTTCCAGCAAATGCTTTCCTGCAGATGCGCATCCCGTTTTGCTTTGGCCGTGCCCACACCTCCTTAGCATTTGTTTTCTGGGCATGTCTGAGTGATGGAGGTGAAGGCCTGGCCCCATGCAGCTCTGCCACCTCCTGCGGTGGAGTCAGTATTTCACCTCGCTAACAGTGACAGGGACTGAATGGCAGAGCTGCGTGCACAAGCTCTCACAGAAATCAATTCTCACATCCAGCATTATTATTGGAAGTGCTTCTCGCTCGCCTCATCGCTGGCCGGGCACAATAATCTGTGACTAATGGCTCATACAGCATGGCCTGATTATAAAAATTTGCCATTAGTCCGTAACAAAAAAACCTCAAGCTGTTAATTGACCAACATGTATTCCTGAGGAAATCGGCATAATCAGGTGGATATTCACTGCGCAGACAGGGAAGGCACAGCCAGCTTGTGCGTGGCTTTTATGATTCATCTGCTCTGATTTACTTTTGATTAGTTTTCCTTCATGTGAGGCCAGTGGTGTAAATCAAAGATTTGAGAAATAAGCCTGTGCTTAAAGTGACCCAAATTAAAAGCCAATTGCCAGCTTTCTTCTCTCGCTAGGCAGCCATCCATTTCTGTGCAGGAATAGACATATGTTAAAGGCTGTCATTCAGCTGCAGGAGCAAACCAGTTAGCTCATGGGCTCCCTTTGCCAATGTTTAAGGTCAGCTACTGGAAGAAGTTACAAAACAGCTCTTACAGCCAGGTATAATCCTGCAGAAGGGCCTTCACTGAGAACTGTTATTTTTGTGTAAGTCAGAGAGACTCTGCCCTAGAAAAACAGGCTGTGATTCACAAAGCAAGCACAGCAACATGGGTGCAGGGGGGGTTTGGGCTTGGGGTTTTTTTGGCCGTGCAAGTTTTCCTGTTGTAAACTTCCTTATTTGTTGACAAATAGGGACCGTTCCTGTCGATGGTCAGGACAGCTTGTCCATGTGGCAGGTTTTCTTCTCCTTCCCTACCCTTAAAGTATTGCAGGAGCTTGAGCAACACTCTTCTGTCTGGCAGGAGGGGCAGAGGCAGGACTGCCAGACAAGGGGCTGGCAGAGAGGATGCAGCATCACCACTGCGACCCAAGGAATTCAATAGCTCTACCTAAACACGGTGACCGCCTGCTCTGGTCAGCAGCCTTTGCTGCAGGACACAGACTTGGATCTAGTTAGGATCTCAGTGAGTAGAGCTCAGAAAAGTTGTTGGTGACTGTAGGAAAACAGCAAGCAAGCAGCCCATAAATCAGGTCATAGGATGAATTCAGAATGCACTAATAAAATGAGAGCTCCCAATAAATTTCATTTCAGGCAGAGCAGAAATAGTTCCTCAGTCGAGGCTCCAGGACACATTATGATTTCAGATGTGTGTCAGGCCAATGCAATATGCCTACAAAAAGGTTTGCAGGCAGCAGCGGCTGGTCCAGAGGCAGGCCCTCACACCAGTTGCACTTCAGTAGGATTGAATAAGAAGGAGACACTCTCCAGTTCTCTGAGCAAAGCTCGATCTAATTAAATATTTAATTTTTCTTTTCCTCCCAAATCCTTTGGTTTCTTGCTCTTTCGTGCTGTGATACGATGATATTTGAACAAATGCGGTCTTGGTAGGTTGGTCTCCTGGTGCTGCCTTTCCTGCGCAAAGCCCGTGCACCCCTGCTGAGGTCCATTTGCCACATTTGTGAGGTATTTTGTTGGGATCAATTTTTAAAAAAACATCTTTCCATCCCATGAAATTAACAGGGACCTGGGGAAATACCGACCGACTCCTCCCCACTCCTGCAGGTGCTAACCTTTCCCAGATGGGAAGGGATTTTTTTTTTTTTATTTACCTGCAGGATGCCCTTGCTGATGCTCAGAATCACAGAGGGAGAAGGAAAACCAAGAAAACCTTCATAAGTGGAAAACATTACACACAGACCAACTGCACATGCTCCAGCCGGGAGCACTGCCTTGTGAGGGTCCATCATACTGAATAAACCCTGCATAATCTTCCCAGGGTGGCAGAGTGAGCATGAGCAAGACAGCACTAAGACAGAGGCAGCCTGATTTTGGTAACTACTCTGATTACTTTAAGGCCCCCAATTTAAAAGGCCATAGGTTTGTGCTGGCAGCATAGGCATAGATAACTGCTGACGGCGTTACAAATTGGCTTTGTTGCAGTCACCTCACTGCTGTGGGCCCGCAGCCCTTTGTCTCCGTGTTGTCTCTTTACTTGTCTGTGTTATGTACCAAATTATTTATGTTTTTTCCCCCAGAAAACCCAGAGCAAGGCAGAGATGAGCGGGCGCCTCGCCTGCACCTCCACACTCCACCGTGTGCTCCCGCAGCCCTGAGCGCTCCGACCAGCCCCCGGCTCAGGTCCAGGAACCTCCCCTGGCCAGCATGTTCCTGCCCACCAGCGCCAAGCACCCTCCTGCGCTCGCTCATCAGCTAATGCTGTGGCTCCAGAGCGTTCTGCAAGAGACCTTAGGACACCTAAACCCAACCAACTGCCCCAGGAGAGCACCCGAGGGTTAAAATCTGGAATTGCTTTCATTTCTTTTCTTGCTAAGCCTCGTGCTGTTGCAGTTCCCTTTCAGAATGGAGAGTCTGCAGGTGGCTGCTTTGGCATCATCTTTGCAAACAAAGCAGTTTAAAAGCTGCTGTTGTAGCTGGTTAGCCTTTGGCTGCCATGTTCCCTCTGTTAGTAAAGGGAGAGCTTTTCTTGTACTTGCTTTTCTAACAAAGAGTATTTGGTTTCATAGATTTCTGCCACCACGTAGCCAGGCAGACCACGTCAGGAGAGATGACTGCCTGGCTAGGCCCATCTAGCCACCACAGTGCTCTGGTTAAGGGAGGCTGGTTCAATACAGACCAAAACAAGCAAGTGCAGACAGCGGTCACTTGACACTTTTTATGTAGAATACAGGTATTTCCTGAACAAAAATACTCCACCATTTGTGTTGTCGATGCCCATTTATATGTCACTAAAACAACTGTTTGTAATTTGTCATCATGACCCTTCACGTGTGACTGAAAACTGTTCAAGTGGGTGTGCTCCAAATGGAAGTGCCCCTTCCCAGAGGGAGCCCCGTTAGCCTTACGGCTGACACCTTCATGGCACAGGCAGGGCTAATTTTGAAGTGGAAAAGCAGCACAGGCTTGTAACATGTAACAGCTATAGGTGTTCATACACAGAGACATATATAAAGTAAGTTCATATATAAAGACATCCAATAACATCCCTCCACCCACCACCTCATCCCCAGTAAAAAGAAATCTCAATTGGCTTCTGCACTAGAAAAGACACATATTGACCATTACAGGCTTGGTTGGTTGGTTTTTGTATTTTGTAGCACTATGCTCCTTTTTCCTTTAAAAGATACCTATTTTTTTAGTAAGATACAACTGGGTGCCATTATATTGTTAAAACATGCACTGTAATTTCAAATTATTATCTTGACAGCATCATCTCCTAACAAATCATTTTTATCCATTATCTAAAATCAACTTTTAATTAAAAGACTACATTATATTTGTTTTCTGATACTAAATTGCCCTGATTATTTTAAAATTACATGTGATGTTGGCACGTGCTCAGGGTATGGCATGTGTATTTCTGTTGGGCTTTACTGTCTGTCTGAAACACGAATTTCAGTTATCAAGCATTAGTAGGCCTTTAGGAATGCTTAGAGTCTGCAATTAATTTTGCCAAGAGTTATCTCTTTGTGTAGCCTGAACTTTAGAAGGAGCACACGATCCTCTTTCCAAACTGCACTGTATTTGCACAAAACTGGGGTCCTTCTCACCTTAACAAGAAAAGTTCAGAGGAGCCGGAGCCCAGCTGAAACCTGGCTCAAGCACCAGTAAAGGCGTCCTATGGGCACGTGTTGTGTGTTTGCAGGGTCAGTGAAATGACACGTCTTGTTGGTGTGTCATTTGGGCACCCCTGGCTCTGCGCTACACTGGCTGCACACCGGCTACTCTGACATCTTATAGTTAATGCAGGAGGCTGAAAGTCACCCTGGAGACCACGTGCGGCAGCCTGTGGCTGCAGGAAGAAGGCAGGACCCCTGTGCACGTCGCTGTCCACCTCTGCAAGTCCCCGGAGAGGCCGATGAGAGGATGCTCCTGTGCCCCAGTCACACGGCTACAAAGGCAGGTAGAGCTTCTCCACTGTAATCCCAACAACAAAACCAGCTTCACTAATAATGAAATCAGACACTCGGTACATTGGAATATTTTATTTTGACTTTACATGCGGTGTTAAAAACCCAAAGAACGTATTATTTACACATCCACAATACAAGTTTACAAGATATCTATACATGTTAAAGTACTCTATAGTATAGAGCAGCTTCATTTAAGGGTTACTTTTTTTTATGCCGTACCATTAAAAAAGATACAATCTGCGTTTACCTTTGCACAAATGGATAAAGCATCTTTTATTATTAAATTAACAGAATAAGGACTAGGTTGAATGTTAGAAATTTCAACATAAATACTGAGAGAACTCACATTACCATCTACAAGGCAGCACAATGTTACAGGAGGTTATCAGGGTTCACATACATTTATCGTTCGGTTTCACACACGTCTGTATTAATATTTGTAAAGTGAATTCGGATCAGTTTGTGTCTTTTGACAACAAAGTACATTTTTAATAGTTATTAATCTGTAGTGTTTTAGTTGCAGGACAGAAGTGTTTAGGAAGAGAGATCACTGATTTTTGGATCCAGAGGTCTCGGGAAATAAATGTCCCTTACAGCCTTACAAGAAAAAAATGACTACTTCTATCCTCTATTCTTTGTTCTGTAACAGAGATCCTCTCTTCAGTGACTAACCTTTTCTCCCCCTTGAACACATAATATAAATCTCCACCGTCTCTGAAACCCATTGCAGTTATTTGTCCCACTAATTCATGAATATTCCTCTGCCGTGGTTATTTCTATACTTATGTTCAATAAACAATGTGGTAGTGTGTAGTTTGCAAGCTAAAATAGCCATCTGTGTTGAACATCAGCTGCAAGTGGATACTGTAAAACCTACTAAATAGCTTACACAACTTTAGCAGGTGTTCCATTACCCTAGAAACCTCATTTGATTTCACATTATATGTGTTTGATCCTTCAGAGAGCTGGAGTGGAATGTTTATCATGGTAAGGTGATTTAATGCTGCTGTCTTCTTGGATTGTAGGCTGCCTTTAGTTACCATTAATTATTCTTGCTTTTTATCTTTTTTTTTTTTTTGGGTGCTGTTGAGAGGTTTTACAACTGGCACTCGGGAGATATGTGCTATAGTGAGAACACTTGACAGATTCATTTATTTTTTTAGTACTTTTATCATTTGCATGAATAAGGCACAAAATGCACAGATTCAGGTAAACTCACACATAATATTTACAGAATATTGTCATTACCTGCATGACTTTGGAAAAAAAAAAAACAAACCTTACATTACACAACAAAAACAAATTGATTGCACTACTGTTGAGTTTTCACAGACTGCTTCTGCCAGGCCAATTAATGTTTCTTCTTTTTATTGACAAGAGTCTATCAGCGTGTAGGGCATTATTAAATGCAACAAAAACGTAACCTTCTCTAGTTACACAGGCCTTTGCCAAGTGGATTGATTATTAGCTGCCCTCAATGAGAAGTACAGGGTCACAAGTTCACAGTGGCCAGGTACTGGATGGAGGCACTGTGGAAACACAGCGCAACAACTCCTCCGTTCCAGCCCAAAACACTAGATTTGAAATGCACAGCTGTGAATCAATAGCAGCATAACAGAGTTATGAAGAATTAAACAATCTGCGCTCTTTCACTGGGGGACTAGCTCATCGAGGCGGTAGTGTTCGGAAGGCTGGCAGAGATGTGCAGTTCATCCTTAGCTGTCTCCAAACGGAACCCAAGGGGCTGCAGAAGGCAGAGTCATCTTTTGTTCAGTCATGCTCAATGTAAACAATTCCATAGCATAAAAGATGCAATGGGAATCTAAGTACATCCTAGTGTGTACAGTACACACGCACATCCACACACACGCACAGCTTTATCTGTGGCACAAACAAAATGCCACACACATGAAGAGAAAAAAATAATAATGCTACAGTTGGGCCAGAGACTGAATTCCAGAAAATTGATTATTAACCCAGATATTCATTGAGACATTACCGTTTTCCGACATTTGTGCAAGAGGCAAGGTGAATGCATACATAGTAAAACGTTCACATTTAATGGGAAGGACCACGCTTAATGGCAGTCTAAAATGGAACCCATTTTTCAAGTATTTGCTTACTGATTTTTTCCCAGTAACTTTTTTTTTAGCTATTCAGAACAGTAAAGTAGCCCCCACCCCATTGTGCTACATGTCTCCTTAGCTCCAAACAAAAGAAATGTAATGACCAGCACTTTCCTTTGTTTTTTTGTGTTTGCTCTTAGCAAGTACGCGAAGTCTTGCTACAGCTACATGTGGCAAGACACAAATGTTACTGAAGTAAAGACAGTTTCTTTGGCCACTTTGTTCTCTGTAATAACAAGCAAGTCTCTGTCTTCTGTGTCTACCACAACATCATCTCACAACCTGTACAGGTCAACGCCACACTCATTTTTAGCACAGACGTGTCCTAGTAACTGTACTTGTTCAGTGGTCTGACTGAAGTTGTCTGAGGAACGAATGAGGGTTTTGGTGGCACGTCGGGTTTTAAGGAGGATGTCCTCTTTATTCCTGTACGAGGAAGGGTGCCGTTGCTCGTGTAACTGCTTTGCCTGGACAAGGAAGGCTGGAGGTGAACACTAACAGGCGTCCCTTGCATATAGTCCATCTTTGTGCCTGCCGCAGGAGACATGTACCCCCCACGATTAATACTAGGCTGTCTGGATAACAAAACACCATTCGGTGAGTTTAAGTTTTTAGGAAGGGCAGATATTGAATGCCTTTGTGAAGAATTTTTGTGATAACCTCTCTGCCTTTCCAAAGAGGTCATTGGTACTCCAGGAGTGGTGGGAACATCCACTCGTTTTGTGGGGCTGTTTCTCGGAAGAGTTGATGGAGGAGAGTATAAGGATGCTTCCCTGTTGGGAACCTTAGGTGGGATCTCAGACATATTTCCCATTGGATCCAGCATTAAAGTCTGGTGGGCCACTTGAATATCTCCCATAATTGCTTTGGGATTACCAGTAGTTTCATTTAAGTGTTTCAGAAAATCATTCAGGGTATTCCTGGAATCAACAGATCTCCTGTGGTCTCTTTTGCTGGACGGTTTTGTAAGTGGGTGATCAAGATGCTGCATCTTTTTGTCTGCCTTGTGTGCATTAGAATTCGAGAAAGATGTATTGTAATCATGGGTAGCATTGGGAAGTACGATAGCACTAGGGATATGTCCGTGACTTAGAGGGGAGTGGGGTGGAGGACTGGAAGGGAAAAACTGAGGGCTTTTTAGCGGCGTTTCCTTTCGTGAAGCATTGAGGTTACCAAGTGCTTTGTCCGACTGACTCTTCATAGCCTGCAGAGTCTTTTGTTGCAGAACAGGTGTAGATTCAGGAGTTGGGAGCGCAGCTAATTCCGGAGGCTGGCCCCTGTGGTCCATCATCATGGACTTCGTATCACTGTTTGGTGGCAACTCCTTCCTGCTAGTCAACAGGTTTGTGTAAAGTTTAGGTGAATCAATGTTTTGTTGATACTCCTTGACAGGACTATCAAAGAGCCCGTTCAGTTTAGCAAAGCTCCCACTGGAGTCAGTACAGGACTGAGCAGATTCTGCATCTTTGTGTATTTTTCTGGATTTCCGTACAAATATATCCCGGTAACAGTAAACGGCCACTCCCGCAATAAAGGCTCCCAGGACAAAAGCGGCAAAGACACAAGTGATAAGGACATTCATATGTACCATTTGGTTGGACTCTCCCGATTGTACTTCCCACCTTACACCTGCAAAAGACATGCAGCATATCATAAATCTAGGCGCAGTTCATACAGATACATTTAGAAGGATGTAGCCTCCCTCAGGGCTGCGTGTATGAAGTGTTTGTAAGTGCTCTGTGTAACTCAGCTGGATCCTGCACTGCTGAATGCAAATACTTTCCTAAATAAAAATGTGTGAGCATTGAGCAGTCTAAACAAAGACTGTCCATTTTCTTTTATAATAAGAAGTTCTTGTCCAAGCTTCTCTCCTTGTATGACTTTCTGTTTAGCCTGCCCCCGAATTTCCTTTAAGGCTTGCAAACAAGGGCCTGTATGTTATTAACATTAATGATTTCGGCTGGAAAATTAAGGTTGGAAGGTGCTACTGGGCCAGAAAACAATTACTAACATGGACAGATTTCTCTCTCAATTTTCTGCCCAACTCATAAATCAGTAGCAAGAGAGACAGGATTATGCAAATGTTGTGTAAAACTGTATTGTGTACATGCTGCATTGTGATAACTATGTTAATGCACTATGGTGCAGAACTTGTAAATGAGCACAGCCACAGGTTGCTAGTCTTGGAGTGGCACACCTTGCATTACATAAATGTGCAGCTATGGAAGTTCCAGATTATGGTGTTCTACTAGAGCACTAATTTTTCTTTCCTTTTAGTCAATAATGAACGTAAGTACTTGTATAACATTAAAACCCCCCATTTTGCAAGGTTAAGTTATTAGAGAATGTTAAAATTTAGAAAACTTTTAGCTAAGAAGTCACAGATTGGATTAGTTCTTTATTTGTGTATTAACAAGCTCCCTTTGTTTTCTGAGATTTTTTTTAAAGCAACCACAGACATCTTGCAGCTAAGACAATGTTAGTTTTTAATGGAAGTAATTCTGTTAACTATCCCAAGGGATGTTAAAATGAAAGAGCAAGAGGAAGGAACAGATTTACTTTTGTTAGAGGCAAGGCCTTTGAACATTGTTAATGTTCAGGGTTATAGGTTTTAATGGCACTGTGCGGAAGAAAGAAAACATGAGTAAAATTCACTATTAGCTATGACACAAGAGCAAATGATAACAAAAACTTAAAGCAAAATGGAAAATAACTGCAACAAATTAAAATGACAAATGCACTGCCATAATGGCTGATAGGAAACCTGATATGTTTTGGTGAATGGTAATAAAACACAAATGGTTTTTGGCTGGTGAGATTTTCAGTAAATACAGAATTGTGCAAACATGTCTGTCACCTGGCTATGCTGTGTACTGATGAAGACCTGGGTTAAGTCTTTGTTATGGGAGCAGAAGCTTCCTGATTCTTTGGTTGACCGCAGTAGTACTGCTGAATTAAACCCCTTGTTGCTGTAAGTGCCTAATCAAAGCTTCACTTAGCTGAAAGAATGCCTACAGATAGATGAGTTATAAGCAGAATATGCTTCTCCTTGCGTTCAGGTTAAAACCTGTGTCTGACTATGTACTGAGATCATCTGTAAACGGATGCTCATAGCCACAGCTTAAAATTTCATCACATGCTTACTCAGATCTGACCCATGCTCTTCAGAATGGTGCTAAAGGCAGGCAAAGTCTGGAATGCACCCCCCTTAATGCGTGGATCTCCCATGGACCTGTGCTTTGTCTTCTGTTCTGCCACTCCAAACCAACCAAAGAACCAACTCCCCATTCCTTAAGCTCTTGTAAGCAACCAATCATGAGCACCAACAGTCTTATCCAAATGAGACTGGTTTGAAAACAACCACCAGAACTGCAGAGAAGTCTTGAATGTAATTTTTTTAATGCATCCAGAACTCCTACTGATTTTAATGGGAGCTTTGGAGCACCCCAGGAATAAAAGGCTGAGCTTATTACCTGTATTTCCCATTATAAGCTCTAAGCAGCACTTTGTACACCGGCTAAGTAGGTATGAAAAACATGATTGCACTGTCTGCATATTCACAGGAAATGGGTGTAAAATACAGCCTAACAATCATGGCTCTTACATGTAAGCCTTAGACAATGCTGAGACTATCAGGTTTCCATTCAGCTACAATGTATTCCCTGGTAAGGCCTTACCCTTTGGGACACCTGATAATGGATCAGAATAATCAGAAGTGTTTGGGTCATCTTGAACTACAAATTTCCGAGAGCCAGTCACTTTAGGTTTCCAGGAACCAATCACTTTGGGTGATATAACTGGGATACTTGCCATTGTGGTAATGGAAGCTGAGGAGAACTTCATGTCTGTGGTGGCAAACAGATTTTTATTAATGTGTTTCATGGTACATCTAAGCTATAGCTGGAGACAGTACGTAAAGGGAGTTACAAGTCAGAGCAAAATGTGACCCCCTACACTCTGCAGAGGTAGAGAGGGCTGATTAAAAACAATTGGTTCAAAACAAAAAAAATACATTAAAACATCAAGAGCTGCTAGCCAAAAAAAGCCAGAAGTCAAACATGAAAGCAGTGCAAAAGTTAAAGTAAGCAACTGGTGCAGGTGAAAAGCACAACTTATTTTACTTAATTGCGACGTTCCTCACTGGAGACAACACACTTGGCTGCCTTTTAAACATCAATAAAAAAAAAAGTTACTTGGAAAGATCCACACTCCTGACAGGTTACACCTGAGAAACCAGATCGGCTCCAGGAGCGCTATTAGGGTATACCAGGAACTGCTGAATGAGCCATTTCTACAGGTGGGGATGAAAGGAATGTTTTAACCCCTGTTTTGTAATGGTTCTTAAGGAACAATGTTGCATAGATTCTGCCTCCTCTGTAGTACATTTGCTGAACAGAACCACCATAGCCTACGTGAAAATGCACATGAGGAGGAAACACATCGAATTGGGGTTACAATCCAAAGTCTGCTTTGCACACTCAAGTATTGTGTTCACTGTCCCAGCAGGTTTAGGCATGAATGTCTATGGCTCAAGATCTGACTGAGATATGTACTTCAAAAGCACACTCGCTCAGGACTTGAAAATAAGGCTCAGTTGTATCTGTGTTCTAATATATCACTTTGAAAATGCAGCTGATAAACACTCATGCAAGCAAGGCAGCGTTTCCATGTAACACAGTTTTGGTTTGTTTTGCTTTCCTAAGTGAGTCTCTACCTTACATTATGGGTAAATATATCTAGAAAATATTTGTCTCAAACATTACTTCTTGCCAAGTTACAGAAGTGCAAATATCAGAAACCAAAACACAAAATAGCCTTCTTGTTCTTGTTGCACCCTTACCAATTTAATGTATCAATAGATTGTTTTCATATTTGTCAGTCAAAAACGTGCCCTTGGTTTGAAAGCAGAGACCCAGGTTCCAAGGCGCAAAGACTGGAAAATAAGGGTTCAGTCTTGCTCCTGTTGAAGTCAACACAGGTTCTGCTTTTTGAGTTCAGTGGAGGAGCACTGGGGGTCCCACCTCCCTTCACACCAGGGGCTGATGGTGAAAACATCGTTTGAAAAAGCACTGAAGGAGAAAAGGATGTGAAAGTCCATCTGATAATAATGCATAAAGGTTTTTCTAAGCCACCTTTGTCTACTCAAGTCCTCATTCAGCTACACAGTTTGTGATGTTAAATTTTTTTCCATTAGCATAAGCTACTTAAAACATTTCAAAAATATATAAATACACATTGTAGAAAATGTGTATTTGTGCAAAAAGCTTGCTGGGAACGAAGGCAAAGAGGAAAGGAGAGGTAAGGAGGAAGATGATGAAATTCTGCCATTCATCTACTAGAGATGACCAATAGGGGCATTCACAAATGCATGGCTGGGGATAAAGAGTAAAGCTTAGTGGACTTTCGAGCAGTGAAGATGTCATCTATGTTAATCAAGCTCTTTAATAAAAGATGTCCCAATAAATAATGAGCTGTTAACATGCAGCTACACAGGGTGAAGTGCTGAGTGAGAAGAGTCTGACTATCTTTACCATCAGTGGGAACATGAGTAAAAGCACAAAAATGGAGGATTGCCAACTGTGCAAAAGGAAGGAAAAAAGGGCTGAAAATGCTGAACTGAAGGAAAGTAAAGGTCATTAATTCAAAAAAATTAAAAAAAACTAACCAGATGTTGGGTCGCCAAATATTTTGTAATCTGGTGTAGCTGTAGTAGGCAAAATTTCTAAAAGAATTAAAGGAACAAGTAATCAGTAAAAAGTAACAAAAAGAAAGCAAAAGATCTCAAACCTGAGTAATGGAAAATAAGAACTAAAATATTACTGCTTACAAAAATAAATTCTTCAGTACTTTGCTGCAGACCCCAAATAGCTGTAAATTGGCGAAGAAAAGACAAAACTCTGCCACCCAGGACCAAAAAGCTCAGCTCTGTGAACAATCACAGTGATGTGTTCATCATCTTACTGAAAAGCTCATTATAAATTTAACATCCACAGTGAGGCGTGGCCAGAGACTACTGTCAAGACATCGCAGAGGAGCAGCAACGACTGTGCCTTACCGTGGCAGTCCCCAAGCTGCGCTGTGTTGCCGTACTCGACATCTTGTACGTATCCTCCGGTGCTGTGGTTGTATGAAACAAACAAAGAGAACCTGCAATTAACAGTATCAGTAGGGAAACAAAGGGTGACTTTTTTTCTTTTTCTGGAAGCAGCAAATGGAAACAATAACAAGAGCTAGTGTATGGCCCAAGAAAGTGTTTTACAAAATGCACTAGTCAGTTATAGCCAGGCTTTAGAACTCTCTCTATATGTGCTTATGCCAGGAAATAGATAATAAAATAATGGGGAAAAAAAAAATCCCCTTTTTCAGCAATTTCGTCATGTCTTCTATACTGGGCATGCTTTTGGGTTTAGATACAACCGTCTGATTATACTAGTTAAAGTTTGCACTGGCCTGCTACAAAGGCCTCTTTTTAAGATACAGCTGCTAATGCACTGTATATTACAGACTTGATTTGTGCAAAATGCCTTTGGTATGCATATATATCACCCAAGCTCCAGCGTGGAGGCAAATCTTACTCTCTTCCCACTGTGAATCCTGTGCTTTCATATTTGCAATTGACTGTGCCCTGGCCGCGAGCACACCTGGGAGGCGAGACTGTGTGTTGTCCTCTCTGAGCTGCTCAGGTTTGCAGGCAGCAATTTCTTGCCTTCCTGCTTCCAACACTCTTCCTACAGGTCTGCTTGTCTTCCCTCACACATGTAAACCTCACCCTGAAAGCAAGTCTTCACCTAGAGACTGCAGAACTGGGTCAGACTTTAGCATTCTCTTCTCTTACATACAGTATACACTGAAAAACCATCTTAAAAAAATGCAAATTTATTAAGTGAGTGCAAGGGAACAGGCATAGGATAAGAGCTCATGTGGTCTATAAAGCATACGGAGGCGTTGGGCTCATTTGGAAAGGAGTACTTACAGCATGCCCGGTGTCACTCTTCCACATGCCTCATGGTCTACCCAGCCACAGTACGGGTCCCGTGAAGCAATACACGCCCTTGCAAAAGAAAAAGACCCAAAAAAAATCATGCATTTTTCACTTCCTTCCCAAGAGATGCTGGTGCCCTTCCTTAAGGGGGAGTTCAGGAACGGGGCCGTACTTTTTACAAGACCCGTGACGCTCACACCGACTCAGAGGAATTCTAATGACGCAGCTGGAGAACGCCACGAACAGAGCATGGTGGTCTCTATCCAACTGAAGGGCAATGACTCTTCTGTCCTCCTCGCTCTCAGCATTACACCTGCCCAGCAAAAATAATGGGAGGCCATTATTTTAGTAACTGTAGTACTTTGTGCAGCACTTACACTGTGAATGTTTTATTTACTGTCTGTGTAGATACTGAAGAAACTTTTTTCACATATATATATATATA
>NW_009942819.1:5137-24125 GCF_000696875.1 Nestor notabilis | reverse complement strand
CTGCTGTAGCTGAACCCAGGACAGTGTTAAGAAGCAATTGTTCTTTAGTAGGATCATGAGCCTTTTTCTGTTACACGGGTCACTTAGTGCTAAGCCTGCCTACCACACTTGATCCATCAGTCTTGCTGCCAAGAATCATTTGGGAAAAAGGAGATATCTTTGGGTTGTTGCTGAGGTTTCTGGCTGCAAAGTGGAGTAGAAGAGCAGATTTTGCCTGCTGTAATACTTTGTAAACTGCTTGCAGATGCCCCTACCCCTGCTACAAGGCCCTTCTGGCTCTGATGATTCCCAAAGTGAAAGTGATACGGCATCATCTACTTCATCTGAACAGATCCTCTTCCTGAAAAAAGCCAAAAACTTGGATGACCATGTTCCCAGTTTGAAGAGGAAAAGAAAAGGTAGGTGTGGGTCCTCACAGATGTACTTTTCTGTTTTAAACTGAACCAAAAAAGGGAGGAGTAAAAGATGAGAAACTGGAATGGGAGAGAAAGCAAGGAAGGCTCAAAGAGCAATGTAAAAGTCTGATCAGAGGGGACATAGCTCAGTATTAGGAAATGGGGGAAATCAGTTGCAACTATAGAGCAAAGAGGCAGATGGGGCTTGAAAAACTGTCCTGCAGAACAGGAGGAGTTTGGTGGAATGTCATAGCTTAAAGAATAAGAACTGAAGTCTGTGAGTAACACTGACCTTCATATGTCTGTCTTCCATCCTGTTATACAAATGGCTCTGACACTGTAATCTGACTTAAGAAGACAAATATGGTGTTTACTTTGGAACAAAAAAATGTCTTAAGATTTGTGGTTAGCTCATGCCAGACTGCGAAGCATGTTCCATGTCAGTTATTCTTTGGGAATGTTCTGCTCCAGATTGGTTGCTGGTTTGGAACAGAACAATGAAGTTGTGTTTAAAACTCTGGTTCCAAGGCCGTTATGAGTAAGCACGAGGCTGACCTCACATTACATGGAAGCCAGTGTGACTGCAGGCTGTCCGAAGGCGTTACTTTGGCCACGACTTTTTTTTCCTCCCCCAATTTCCAACCATGTGCTTATGTTCCTTCATCAATTTGAATCCATCTGCTGTGTAACTGCAGAGCAAGCAGGTGAGCTTGCTGAAGCGATTCACCTTTCATCCATTTGACTGCTATAACCATCTCAAAGGATGGGCTGGAGCGTGTGGCTGAAGGTGAAGGGAAGAAGCTGCCTCCTGACATAGATTTTCAGTTGCATTGCATTGGCTGTGACATCAAACTGCACCTGTAATCATAGTTTTGGCTGAAGAGTCTCTTGTACTGATTTTTTAATTTATAGTGTAATATACTTCCCAAAATAGTGACTTCTCTTGAAGTCATTTCACAAAATAGTGGAAATATATTTTGAAGAGAATGCCTTTCAGAAGTAGCAAATTGATACTAACTTTACACTACCTACAGCTCTACATTCTTATATTTAAAACCAAATATGCTGGATCCTGATTAGTGAGAATATGTGTTCGTGGGACCTGAGTGTGTCTGTTTCTTACAGGTATTGATACTGTGAGAATTACAGCCTTTAAAAAACCTTGTTCTGCTTAAAAATAATAAACCACATTTCATGCCAGAATCTCTTCAACTCAGGAACTCAGTTTTGGGAAATCTATAAAGCTAAAGTAGTTAAACACAGATTACTGTTGCAGTAAGAATTTTTCCATTGATCATAAACTATTTCGAGGTTAAATATGACCATCGCTTAAGGAAAAGTTCTGAGAGAAGTCCAGCAGATTGTGGTAACAAATGCTTGAGCAATGTGGGGAGTAATTAACCAAAGCAGTCTTCTTACTAAGTCATATAAGTTTTGCAAGATGGGGGAGATTAAATGAACCAACAGATCTGTGTGGATTGCTCCATAAGATTCTGAACTATTACTAAGGCAAAGAAAACACAAGAGAGAATGTGGAATGTTAATTTGTCATTTCTATCGTGCTGTGATGCCAGTAAGTGGAGATGGAGCATCCAGCCTGTGCATGGAATATGAACAAGAGCTCGTCTCACCCAGAAGACCACATATCGGGCTCTTGGATGCGTTGGAGCGCAGTGAGAAGAGCAGTGAAGGTACAGAGGAGGAGAGTGACTTGTCAGGAGAGGAAAAGGTAATGGCAAAGCAAAACACTTGCTTCTAAGTGAAAACTGTAGGTTCTAAAATGAAATGAGCTTGGCATTGATTGAAGAGTTCAACCCCCTGTCAAGAAAAACTCCCTGTAATCAGCACTGGTAACTGCAAGTTCTCATAATTAAGCTTAATCAAATGGTTTCCTTGCCACGCTCAGCTGGGTGACTAACAGTACATACTCGTGCTGTGCTCCATGGCTGCTGACCACACAGATTCCTGAAGCTAACCATGCTCTCTGGAGAGCAGGATGCTCTCAAAGAAAGGGCTGGTGGATACACAGTTCCTTCTGGTGAAATCTGTGTCAGCACTTGGTGTGTGACCAGATAGTGAATTTAAAAAGGCTGGAGGGAGGGTTTAGGGATTCAGAAATTGCACTTTAAGATTTAAAATCTTTGATTTGACTCAGTGAATGAATCTTGTAGACTTACAGAGTATTTTATCTGAATTAGAAAACCACTACTGCATTAAGGTCAACAAAGCTGCTTCTGTGCTATTTGTTTTCTTTCCTCTGGGACTGATATTTTTAGTACAGTGGTGGTTAGGCTGCGGTGTTCTTGCTTTCCCAAAATCCCTGTCTGCAGCAACCTTACCTGCCATGAGCAGGAGTGTTGTAGGGCTGGCTTGCAGGCTCTGCTTGCCTCATGACCAGTGTATGGACTCCAGGAATGCCTATTGCAACATACCTAGGAGGTTTGCTTAGGGGAAGAATGCCTGAGGGAAAGTGTGGAGGTTTCTGGAGTATCTGGGGAATATCTGAGGAGGCCTAAGGGAGATGGTTGGAGCTGTGGACTAGACAGAGGGGATGTACAAGCTTGGGGAAGCAAACAAGGATAGTGAACGTTTAACTTGTGTGCAGCTGAGTGAGAAGTCGGCTCCATCACCCATGGGCCACCACAACATGAGCACCAGAACTTGTTCTTTGGAGAGCCTGGCACATCTTCAGGGCTTTGGTAACTCAGCTGCAGTGTGTGGTTAACAGCTTTTGCCATAGCTCAGCATTTCCTTAAGTCTGAGAAGCTGATGGGCCTAAGAGCTTGGCAGGGAGTCAGCTCATGCTCCTTTCTGGATTTGGTGTTAGTACTCATCTTGTAGTATGGCAGAGAACTGTGGGGCCACCCTGTGCTGCACCAAAATCAATGACTTTTGGCACTGGAGATGTGGGGAGCAGAGCCCTGAGACTTGCAGTGAGTGCCTCTGAGGGAGCAGCTTTCATTCCGAGTCCAGCATCGAGCTGGTTTTAATTAGCACTGGATTTGGACGATAGTGGGGTTGGTGTGCTTTATATCTCCCTTCACCACCCATCCTAGTATTTGTGTTACCATTTGTTCTTTTATCAAGGTTAGGCTGTGCCCTTGTTCCCCCAGTAATGGAAACTCAGCTACTGTCATTCTGAAATGATCTGCTGGGGCTGATAAGGAAGAAAAGAAGCATTAGTCATCTCAAAAAAAATCAAAATACAAGAAATAGTCTCTCGATCCCTTTAGAGAATGATTTTACAGTTCCTTTTAATCCCTTTTTACTTGAGAAATGCCTTGTGGAAACTTGTCTTTTTGAAGCTTTATTTCTTCTGGATCGTGCTATTCGAGGTGGTTCCTTTACATAATCCAGGATTAAGAAGACAGTGTTGATAGTGACTTATTGCATGTATCATAAATGTCTGATTTCCTTCCGTATTCTGGTTCTTCATCCCCGTTACATGATGCTTAAATATGTTTAAATGTGCACTTAAATCATGGCGAGGCTTGTCTGGAATTCCGTATCATTGTAGTATTATGAGTGCACTGAAAGTTGTATTTGAGTATCAGCAACTGACTCTACAAATGGCAAATCCTAGGGCATTGGCTTAGGGGTTTGCTCACTTTTAGTGTTGCTGGTTTAGTTGTGGTTAATTTGACTCTGAGGCTTTGTGATCTGAATATACATATTCAGAAGTCAGAGTGGAACATAGGGCTGCTGTTATGTTTCACTGGTTCCTCTCACAAATGAATGACCCTGTTCTGATAGTCACATACTTGCTATGAAGACCTTTTATTAGGCAAGAGCAAAATACTAAATCACTTCACATACCTGCTTTCTCAACAGATATGTAGAAATCAGCTGGCAATATGGGGTGATCCCACAGTTTCTTTTGTTATTTGGATTGTTTGGTTTTAACGTGGTTGATTCTGGCTTGATCCGATATTGAAGAGACTGTTGTTAAGCAATTCCACCCCTCTGGCTTATGACTGTTCACTTCTCCTTTGGACCTTTGTATATACCAATATTCCCAGTCCCTGCAGTACAAGTGCAATTCGTTGTTACTGGGATGGGAGCTAAAGGGCTTGTCAAGCTACAAGTGTTTCTGCTACTGTCTCATCTGCCCTGATATTTTCTACAAGCCTGGTAGACTTCCCTTCTCAGCACCCCAAGAGGAGCTTGAGACAGGTTTTCTTTAGAAGATGAGTACTTCCAGGAAGGGGCACATGAGGCATCAGTCCCACACAGGTATGTGCACACTCCAGGGCCATCCTGAAATGGTTAACTGTAAGTCCAGTTTTCCTGCACCTCAAGACAACCTGTCTTTAATTTCCTCAGTTTTGGTTTCTCTTTCTCATTTATCCAGTAAGCAGTTACCTTCCAGAAACATGTGTGTCTCAACAGCCTCTGTTGCAATAAGCTTGACTTGTTTCACTGTCTGGAACAGTGTCACAAACTTTACTCTGGCAATGGCTGAATTAAGTGGACAATAATTTTTAAAAAGCAATTCTTTTGACCTTTCTTCTTTTCTTTTAACCTTCACAGGCGCAGCGTCTGTCAACACTTTCCCTTCAGTATGAGAAGAGGCTGGCAGATGAGAAGAAAGGAGGAAGGAAGAAAATAAAGCTAGTCAGTAATACAGTAAGTGTTTTCATGCGTCTGTGTCATCCCTTTTGTTCTGTAGACTGCTTTAATTTGAATTGGAAATTTCCAGGCAGACAGATGACTGATGCCAGAACAACTGTGTCTTTCTTCCAAATCGTAAATATTCATCAATGCACAGCTGAAATCTTCCTGTCATGCTCTTTTGCAAATCTAGACATCACAGACCCAATCAAGCACATGTCCAGGAAGGGCTGGTAGGTGAGAAGAGTTGCTTTCTGGCATTGGCTGCCTTGTGAGCAATATCTCCTCCCATTGACTGGGTGAGATGGGTGGGTTTAATCTTCTTGATTAGAACAGAACAGAATAGTTCAGTTGGAAGGGGCCTGCATTGGCCATCTAGTCCAGCAGCTGGTAAATTCACTGGAGCATCCCCATGGTGGTTGTGGTGCCGGCAGTTGTCCAAGGTGCTGCCCTGGTGCTGGCTGCTGGCATCCTCCCAGACCCCCCAGCAAGTGAAACTGATAGAAGTCATCACAGATCCTGAAGCTGATAATCCCCAAGGCGTGAGGAAGGGAGCAGGTTCATTGCAGAAGGCTGAGTTTGCAGTGTTCTCTCTGATATCATGATGAGTCAGTCTAGCCATCAAGGTTTGGTGTAAATGCCATTTCTCTTATTAAGTCGTCTTAGAATAGCATTGTGCAACCAGACTTCACTGCCTTCTCTAGGAATATGTGTCTGAAGCAGTCAGTTCTGTTAGTATGGAAGGTGAGTAGCATCTCTTTTCTCCTGTGAGGGAATAAACGCTCGCAGATGCTACAAGGATTGATGTTTTAGATATATAATGATCAGCTGGGGAAATAACAATTTGCCTCAAGGGATTGCCCCATCGATGCTGGTTTTTGTCATGAAGACTTGTGACAAGGGTCTCATGGCTTGTATATTCTTATGTGAGCACACTGTGATGTACAGGTACTTCTGAATCTTTTTCAAGTCCCTGCTGCTTACGATTGCAGAAGATGCATCCCAACACAAGAGAGTAATCTGGCTTGCTCATGTGTATAGTGTCTTCAAGAAATGTCTTCAGGGAACTAAAATACTTGAACACCTTCTGTTCTTTGTACCTCCTGTTTCAGAGGTGTATGTTTCTCAGTTAATTGGGCACTTCCAGGAGATAGGCCAGTTAGATTTGTGTTTATTCTGTGGCATTGAAACTGGGGTTTGGGGTTTATGGAGAGAATAACACATGGATACGTGGGTGACTACCATAATTGCAAGACACAATAACCTGTTAGTTGAAGGCATTCATTGTTCTGTGTGCTGGCAGAATTGTAAATATATTGCTTCCATTTGAATTCCTGTGGGAATAACTCCTCAAGTCATACTATTTACTAAGAAGTTTTCCTGTCTTCACAGCAAACTGGAGAGAAACCCAACCCAACAGAGCCGAAGAGGGCCCGAGCAGCATCATACATGACAACAGTGAAGAAGACCCTAAGCCAAGAGAACTATAAGCTCTTCTCTAAGGCTCTTCAGGACTACAAGATGACAAATGACTTCCTTGCTATGTTATCTCAAATGAGTGCTCTCTTTATAGAGGATGAAGAAAAGCATGTCTTGTTACGAGGTACAATGGCTTGCCCAGTGTCCTTATATGACCTTTGTCATTTAAATAGACTTGGGTACTTTGGAGGTGTTTTTAGGTTTGAAGTACAGCTCAAGCAGGATGATAATCATGAACATTCATCACTTTATGTCCCCATTTATCTCAACGCTACCTAACCCATAAGTCCTGCCATTGCAGGTCTCTGGGGCATTTGTTACCTGTTGTGAACTAACTTTTCCTTTTTTGTTTTTTTCTTTTCCCCTCCTCTTCCCTCTCTCCAATGAAAGAATTTTACCAGTTTATTCGACCTCAACATAAGAAACAGTTTGATGAAGCGTGTTACAATCTGACTGGGGAGGGCTGTGGCTACAAGCCTGAGCACAGCCTCCCGTGGGAAGAGAAAGAGATCCTGGCCAAGAAAATAGGTGAGGAGCTTGTTTCAGCACCAGGCAGCTGTATCGTTTGATGTCCATTACCCAACTGTAGAGCAAGATGTGTCTCATATGTAGCAATGCAAGGATGGAAGCCAGTTTAGTTTAGTTAATATTCAGCTAAGTTACTACATAGTTACTATACTGCATGATGCCATTTTATTTCAAAAGGGGATTTAAAGAGCTATTTAAATCATTAATCTAGTCTGTGGATTTAAGATCTTTCTGTGCATCATCTTTGCTACCCAAATAGTGCCACCAGAATTGTGAATAGAGGGTAATCATGTCCTCACAGAGCTTGTGAAATCTTTGAAACCCTGCAACAACAGAGCCCTAAATAAAGCAGGGTGTTAGCTCAGCCTCTTGGATCAGAAGAATGCACCTACATCTTCAGGTGTTCTCAGCATGGCACAGCGCACTGAAATGCATTGTTCTCTAATCATTCTTCCAATGATCACTGTTAATGCGCTGGTTTGATTTAGCAGAAGAAGAACAGAGCGAGCAGAAAACTGCCTTCTCAAAGGACTCATGTGCTGAGCTAAACACTGAGCTCCACCTGAACCAGGGAGACTTCCACTTGACAACAGGACTGGATAGTGCAGGTAACTTCATGTTAAATAAAACCACAGTCCCAAGGTAACACGTTATGTTTGATTTTGCCACTGACTCTAAGTCCTCCTGGTGGGAACCAATGTTTTTTGTGCTCACCTAGCAGAGGGCTCACTATCATAGACAGAAGTGATGGCAATTCGGAATTTTCAGCAAGGACTGTACAAAATGAACCACAGAAGCCAATAAATTAAAGCCAGGTCGATAGGAAAGAAGCCAACTGAAGCCAGAAGTTTGCACTGGGGACTGGCCTGGCATGTGTCAGTGAGGGAAGGGCAAGTTGAGCACAAGGCTTCCTGCTTGTCCACGGTTTGCAAGGGAGCCATTTAAGGAATGTAATTTTAGATGAGGTCAGTATGAGTCCAGGTATGAAGAAGAAAACACTTTTGTTTTAGTACTGGTAACGTGTACATTCCTAGCATGGACACGCTGTTCTTCGGTAGAAACAGAGACCAGCAAGTGTATGCTCAAAATTGTACGTATTCCCTCTAACCTCACTCTGTCCAGTGTTTATCTCTGAAGTCAAAGGCTCAGTTATGATTTGATCACAGATCTTCCTGAGAACAGCTGGGAATTTCTTCTATTTTTGAGACAATGAGTAGGACAGTTGGGCAGCTCGGAAGTCTGTCTGGAGAGGGCAAAGAACAGGCAAAGGCTAATCCTTTCTTTTCAAAAAATAACTAAAAAGCTGATGTTTATTGGAAGGCTTGAAAAGCTTTTCGTGTGTGAAGCCAAGTTGTTTATTTTGCTTTGATTTCCTGTTTTGTTTTCTGTGGTAAGAACTTTTGAACTAAACAGAATATTTGATAATTACTTTGTCCTGAGGTCCATGAGATTGATATTCACAGACACTTGTTTCCACTGAAAGTAATTGAGAAAATAATAGCAATAAATGCATGTATAACTTCTGTTGCTCACTCCTTGAGTATGCTCCTGCGAAAGTGGCAGAAAGCTGTTAGATATGCAGTAAGAGCTACTGATTGTAAAATTCACACCCATGGTTTTTCCCCTTTCAGGAAGCTGAACTAAGCCCGTCTTTTGAAACTGCCTTATCTTCTTTAACTTCTCTAAGAGTTCTTTAGCAAAGAATAAAGATTTAAATGCCAAAAGATGTGGCTGGCTAATTTAAATCAGTTTCTTAACATATAAGTCATCTATATTTGCATGCCTGTAATATGCAAACCAGAACTTTTTCCTCTAAAATGTATCCGAAATCAAAGACTGATGTTTTGAACAGACGTCTGCTTGGAGTTTAGCGTGATGTTCACAGCTGCCCCTACCTTACGTTGTCCTCCTACATGGCTCTTGTGCTGTCTTGTGTGTCATTTCAGAGTAGTTATTCTTTTTTGACACAGCTTTCCTGTTGGGAAATGCCACACACACACAGACACAGACATGCCTTTTCTCCTTTTATTAATAAGAGGTGACAAACCTATTCTTTAATTGCCCTCAACAGGTTATTGACCTGTGTGTCAGGCCAGCATAGTTGGTCAAGCAGTCTGTTTAAAGTGCTTCTGCTCCTTCAGCATACACAAAACCTGGTTTATTACTGACTTCCATGCACAGTGTCTTTGTGTCACCTTCTCCTCATTCTCTAGTGACCATCTGAATACACGTTTCTCCATCTAAAAAGTTGAAAAAAACCTCTCCAGACAATGCTAAAAGCCATCCCTGCAATTGATTTGCTTAGTTTCCAGGCACAGGCATTGGCTCTGCCCGAGGTCATGCCAGAGGGAGGTGTGTGGCTGTTCAGACAGTATTGGGTTTACCACTTTGCAGTGGTCCAGGCATGCCCTTCTGAGTGAGAAGTTGGCACAAAGGAGTGACTTGTCTCAGTCCCCCCCGCCCCAAGCCCTGCTCACATGTGTTCTTTGTCTCTCAGAGCACGATGCTGGTCAGGTTTCAAGCGAAGACACTTCAGAAGCTTCGAGCTCTACGAGAGATCACCACAAGGTCCTCAAGTCCACCTACCTCAACGAAATGAGAGCAGCTCTGGGCGAAAACACTTACAGCTATTTCCATGATGCTCTGCTAGTTTACAAGAAGACAGATAGATATGATGTTATGATAATGGTGTTAGCAACCCTAGCCGTTGAGAGGCCAGAACACGTTGATCTCCTGCAAAGTAAGGGATGTTTTAAAAATCACTTGTATTTAGTTGAAAAGAAGATGTAGGTGCTGTGACCTCGTGTCAGCAATGGCCTTTTGCTGGTCATTAGTTTGCAAATTCTCTACTTGTAGGAAAAACTTTTAGCATTGGTAAACTTCAGCAAAGCAGGTAAATGGAGCAGCAGGAAAGATAATAGAATCAACTAGGCTGGAAAAGACCTGCTGTTCAGAGAGCAGAAAAAGTCAAGGTTATGAAATCTTAATCTCTGTTTGCTCACTTAGAAATTGGCCATTGAAAACCTGAGATAAGACCTCAGTAATTCCCGTCCCAACCCTCTGTGAAACTAACTTCAGTCAGATGATGTCATTACCTTTTGTTCTCCTCAGTTACTACAAGTGGTTGCTGTTGGCTGTTGAACCGACTCAGTTGTATTCTCATGACTGTTGGCTACTCTACTGGTGCTAAGGTCTTGGATCACTTCTCAGTTTTGGGATGAGCAATCACACTTTCGATTCACTATTCTACAGAGCTTTATCTGGGAGTAATTATGGAACTGTGTCATAATTTAGTATCTTTATTGATCATAGTTATCTTTCAAGCTGATGTGTATTTTCTCAGAAGTGGTTTGGTTTGGGTTTTTTTTTTCCTTTCATGGGTTTAATGATGAAAGGATTTAGGAAGCTCTAAGTTTTCAGAATTTGGAATTGGGCTTTATTATTGAAGAAGGGTTAAATGCTGGTCTTGATGACTGTGGTGGACATGTCTTGTGCTATGCAACACCTCTGTTCCACTTGTTCTGTGTGAACTGCAGGGAATGCTGCAAACCGTATGCTGGGAAATGCTGATGTTGTTTCATTCTGTGTCTTCAGAAAATACCAAAAAGTATTCCACTGACCTTGAATAGATGTCAGAGCCTCCATGTCTTTAGAAAATAGAGTTTTTTTCTGCTACATTAGCTACTCAGATTAGTCCTGCCACAGCGAAGAGTGGGAGGGGAACAAGCTGTGTGGCACTGTGAGTCACAGTCTCCCCCTGAGCGTTCCTGCTCACAGGCAGGGAGTTGCTATCTTTACCAGGCAAATTCTTTGACCTCAGAAGACTTTGTTCTAGAATTGTCAGTGCTTGGCAGGAAGTCACAGTTGGGACTTTTTAGAGTTTCTGTATTATGTGTTGTGAATCTTAGTTTTGTCAACCAAACGGTAAGAAGAAATCACCTTCTTGAGAATGGCATTTTGGGTATTGTGTATACACCTGATTTCACTAGATCGGTTTTCAGGTGAAGGGGTGGGTCAGGTATTTGTGCTTCGCTGTAGAGAACAGAAGAGTCTCAGAGTAAGTTGGGATTATTTTCAACACTCGCCTCTCTTCTAGTAAGGAAAACACCATAGTTATAAAAGCCAAAACATGAATATTGTTCTACCAACCTGAAGCTACTGAGGAATATGGCTGATATTGTTCAGCTTCCCAAGCATTTCTCCCCTTCAAAGCAAGGAGTCTTCCATGGCCAAGCATTCATTTCCCAATGCATTTGATGGTGTTTTCTTCCGGACAGGATTTCACATATTTGCACGTCCTCATCACAAAGATATTTTCGAAGACCTGTGTGAGAATTTGCCTCGAATGGCCCGTCGTAAGAGAGAGAGCCAAGAGCAGCAGCAGGCGTGGGGTGGAGTGAATCTGGAGAGCTGGGACACCGGAGGAGGAAGCAGCCACATGCAAGGTTGGGAGTGAACATTGTCAGCTCATAAACAATCTTGGGTTTGATTATGATGGGTAGTGTCCCTGCACTAGGCGTGCGAAGGAAGATCAGAGCAATTGGCCGTGTCTAAATTGTGTTTAAATACCCAGTAGGTGTAAGATAGAAGGCAGTGTGAGATGGGAAGTATAAGGAACCAAGAGGACCATTAGTTCTAGTGACACCTTCTTTAAACTGTGAAGTATGTTATGGGTGAAGGCAGAATTTTTGCACCTTTGGTTGGGAGCAGAAGTGAATCGAGATCTGCTCTGTCTAGGAAGCATTTCCACAGAGCTGTTCCTATATAAAGGGTCCCTTTCAGTAATAAAGCATGTGTTAGTAGCAGAAACTTCTGTTACCAAGCAGTATAGCATTAGAAAACAGTTATTCAAATTGTGGTTTTCTTCTGTACAATGAGAACTAACTGGACTTGCCATAACTGTGCTTTGTAGAGTCTGTGTTCTGTGTACACTGCTTTGTGTGCTGATTGTCTTGTTTCAAACCCAGATGCAGGCACTTCTGAGGCACCGGGGAAAATTCAGGGGAACATTTCCTCCTACTTTAACCAGAGAGGTCAACTTGAATTGTCAAAGACCAAACCCATTAACGTGAGAGCACCCACAAACTCTGGAGTCATGCCTATGTTTCCCCAAGACATGGAGCCAGAGAATGGTAGGTATAGGTGAGATTTTTTTTTGGATGTAATTCCCTAACAGGCGGAAATGTAACATAAGTTAGAGAAATGAGAATCGTGCTAATGCTGTATTGAATGATGACTGGGCCAAGCCTGTATTTGCTCAGGTGCAATGATGATTAGTGGGGTTTGCTAAGTAGAATTTGAACTTTCGGCCACTTGCATATGTTCTCTCAAAGTACTTCATTGTTTTTATCACAATGGTGTAATAGTTTCTGGAGAACTTATGGATCTTTTTCATACTTCCTTGTAAGGTGAGGATGTCACCTCAGGTTCTAAATGGGGATCCAAAGCACCAAAGGCTGAGTGAGGTCATATGAAAGAAATAAGGTAGCAGGGCAGGTACTGCACTGTCGAGGTAGTTCATGGTCATTGTTTTCTGCACTACACTGGAAATGTGGATGAATGAGAATGTCACAGGTGATTCCGGTGAAATTACAGAAATTTAGTCATTTCCTCCCTCTCTTTCTCTCTTCCCTTCTCCCTCATCCCCCTCCCTCTGTTCTAGGGAGATACTTCTGCTCCAACTGCAAATCTGAGGATGACGTGCCTTTTAAATGTCCATTATGTGACTTCACTTGCTGCAAAACATGCTGGGAGCAGTTTCTAAAGGTCATCTCGTTTGTTGGTTTCCCTCTGTCCTGAAATTGCTGGTGAATTTTTGGCTTTTCAGAACCATGTGGACAGCCCTGGCAACAGGATTCCTCTCTTTGCAGAGATAACGCCCAAATCCCTATGGAAGTTTTCCCACTTGTTTATTATTTTCCACATGTTCTGCAGTGTCACTGGAGGCAGACCTCTGCCTTAAGCTGTGGGGTTTAAACCTCCATGTTTCAAACCCACTCCACATGTTTTCCTGCCTAGAGCTATGCAGGCAGCAAGCTGTGGAGTCAACCTGGAAAAAATAGGGTGTTTTTCTTGCACCTGAACCTTTATTTTAGGGTTTGGGGGTTTTTTTGCTTAGTTTCATAATCTTTTCCATTTAAAACCTACTGTAAAGCACTATAATGAAATGGGGCAGATCAGGAACAGGCTGCCCAAGGAAGTGGTAGAGTCGCCATCCTTAGGGACACAATTTAGTGGTGGGCTTGGCAGTGCTGGGTTAACCATTGGACTGTAAGAGTATTTTCCAACCTAAATGATTCTATGAATGTATATTCTAAATTCATGCTGAATATCTCCTGTGTTATCCTGTCTTTTGGTTTTCCTGGCTGAGTAAATTGGTGGATGAAGCTCTTTAGGCAAGAGGATGTAACTGATACCAAGAGGGTGGTCAAACACTGGAAGAGGCTCTCCAGAGAGGTGGTTGATGCCTGTAATAACATGCTTTAATGTTTGTTCAGCACTGAAGTGGTCAGGCAGTTGGAATAGATGATCATCGTGGGTCCCTTCCAACTGGAAGCATTCTTCCTGTTCTATTCAGATATCCAATACAAAATTCTATTTGGGGAGATGAGTCATTCCCTGTGGGTCGTTAGATGTTAATGACTTCCATACTTGCCATTTACCTGAATAATCTTGCTAAGTTACAGTGAAACTTCATCTCAAGTTGTACCAGGTGATGGCAGGGGAAAGAAAGTATGTGTGTTTTTCTTAGCAAGGTGAGTCAGAGCTGTGCTTTATGGTAGCATATCACAGCCCTGCGAGCTGCATTCAGTCTTATACACTGTGAAGATCAGGAAAGACAGATAGATTTTGAGGTGAATAATCACAACATAATAGCAGGCTTACTGAGTCAGAGAGAAGGTGGGTCCAACCCAACATTCTGTCTCTGACAGTGGACTGAAGAGAATCACTAGGAAAGGATAAAAGAACATGACAAGCATGAACCGTGGTTCTGGCAGGTGAGCTCTCAGCCCCAAAGATATTTGCAGCACAAGAACTCTGGTGCATTTTGAACACAAAGGAATGTGTCATCCCTGCCCTACAGCAAGTACTTCCACAGCTTAGCTCAGTGTTGTAGAATCATGGAATAGTTTGGATTGGAAGAGACCTTTAAAAGTCATTTAGGTGAAGAACCACCTCATTTTCTATTGTCATTTTGAACCTACTTCTTACTAGTTCAGTTTAATGCCCCACCTGCTTAAAAGGGACATACACAATGCTCCTCCAGTGGATACCCTGTCCTTTGTAAGTGCACCTTTGGAGTCTCACCAACACTGTCACCCATTTGCCTTCTTCATAGACAACAGACACCAAAGTCCTTATTTCTAAAAATGGGGTTTTATTCTTATGCTTTGAACCACAACCTGTTGGACATGGGGGATGTAAGAAGCATCTTCTCACCAGCTGAGACTTCTTGCTCTGCTGTCCAAGGAGTCCTCAAGGCTCAACATGACTAACATTCTGTAGCCTTTGTTATGGAGAACATGAAACTATGTGGTCTTTGTCACCTACACCTGTGACATACCTTTGAAGTGGTGAGTGGTTCTCAGGATACACTAATGTTCATGTGCTTGTGATATGATTCAAGTGTAATTGAGTTAATGGTGAGTCTGATGTCTTGTAGCTTGGGCTATTTCTTGATGACTGGTGCAGAGACATATCTCCCAGCGATGAAGCACAACTTTTCTCTGCTAGCCATGCAGATGGGAAGGAAGAACAGCCAGGGTGACAGCACAGGATTGCAGACAGGAAGGAGATTATTCCATGTTTCTCTGAAACCAGTCCCAGAGGAGCCTTCTCCTTCACTTCCATCCACATTCTTACCTGTGTGTTGGTTTTGTTTACAACTGACTGGTGGCAACGGCTGTGTTTGTGTTTGTGATGCCTTTATCAGGAAATGAGCCACCTTGTTTGTTATGTCTGAGCTTGGAACTCATCAGATGCCCTCGGGCTCTGTCACCTTTGCCTGGGCTGGATTGGAAAAGTCATCTCTTTTCTTTACTAACATGTTACTCACTGTGTTTCTTCAGTTCCAAAGCACTTTGGTGCATATTGGCCTATGAGGAAGTGACTAACAGCCTGTCACTCAAACTGCAATGACTTGGGTTTTGCAGACTGATTCTTTTCCAGTCTGTTTTACTGAAATACCTTAGTGGTGAATAATTTTGGAAGCTTTTGGAGGAGCAGACAGAATTCCCTGCAGCTGGAGAGGATTTAGAGGGATTAGTGCTGGTGCACATCAGATCAGTGTATGTGGAGAAGCCTTGCAGAGACTGTACCAGTGTATGCTGCTTTTGGCTTGAGTTTCCTGTGCAGGGGTTTACTGCTGCTTTCCAATGCTTAAGTGCATCATTTATTCATGCTCTTTTTGAGACATGAGTTATTCTCATTTGGACTATCTGTAATATGGGCAAATAGTATAAGATTTCACAATTACTTCTTACATTTAAAATGTTCAGAGCTCTTTGACAAATCACTGCCTCCTTGGAGATGAAGTGAGTTTTCCTCTCCCTCCATCCATTAGCTTCTTGAGTCAAACCACTAGTGCCTGGGCCCGTCTTCCGTTGCAGAGGTTAACTTCCATACCACTGGGAAGCCTGCACAGTGCCACTGATGTGGGCAACCATCATTTTAGCCTACAGAGGTGGCAGTTTTCTCGTGGAGATTTAATTAAATATACTTTCAATATCTCACTTTTGAAATGAGCACTTTAGTTTTACCAGTGATGTGCAAGAGAGAAAAGCACAGTTGAGGTTCACCTGCAGGTCAAATGGCCAAAGAGGAGCCTTTAAATTGAAGATGAGTGAAGAAGCAAACTGAAACCTGGCTGGAGAAACAGTTGCCTCATGTCCCCAGGTCTTCTGCTGGTAGCTGAGGAAAGGTGTGGGGTTGGTATGAAGAAATGAATGTCCTTGGTTCCCCTACAAAACTCCTGGTCATGATCACATGTGTCACCAATAGCTGGGTATGCCCAGGAGATCATTTCCTTCTCAGCTGTGCAAGAGGAAGCTTGAGTTCAGGGAACTTCTCAGCCACCTTACGGGATTTTACTAGCAAGAAGAACATTTATACTTCACAACAGCTCTTGCAGGCTCTGTATTTCCTCATTCCAGTGTTTTAGTCTTCCACATATGTCATAGCTGTAATTAATCCTAGACAACTGCTATAAAGTTTGTTGCTACTTCACTGTGAGGTGTTCGTCTTCCTTTTATTACTAGTAATTAAATACCTGCAGGGTAACACTGCATTTAAAATAGCAGATACGGTATCTTGGGGACTGTGAAATGACTGGTGTGGCTTCTAGTTCTTAGGAGACAGTTGCAAATGTGATGGAGAAATTTAATGTATTACCTGTGTGTTTTGTTCTTACCTTTATTTAGATGGCAAAGAAGTGCCCAGGGTGCCACAGTGATGTGAAGAGGCAGCGATTGCTCCAAGCTTGCTTCTGGTTATAATCTCCCTGATAGAAAGAGCAAGTACTTGGTATCAGCAAAGAGAAATCACTTCGCTGAGGCTCTCCAGCCAGAGGAAGGTTCATTTAAATCTCTCTGATCCTTGGCTCTGCATTATGTGCTGTGCACCAACACGTATCCGTTCTTCCTGCAAAGGTGATCGAGTCTGAAAGGTCTCTCTCCACAACCACTGGCCGGAGACAAAGCAGAACATTGTCCTCTGTGGAACAAAGGTTAAATTCTTACTTATTTCAGCTTATAAATGCTACTGTGGCCATGCATAAGCTGAAGTTTTATGCCTTGGAGGTGGCTGTTATTCGTGGGCCCTGCAGGTAATCCCAGATCCTGGAAAATCCCTGAGCAGGAGCACTGTGGTGGAATGGAGCTGGCACATGAGGAGGCCAGACTACCCATTCACCACACTGGCGTTCCTGGAAGAAGTGATTCACGTTCACCATTTGGTGTCTGGCAGCAGCTGCTGTCTCACATAGCAGAAGATACTGAAGGGGTGATTGTTTTACACACAATCCGGTGTTGGATAATGACCAGAAACACTCTCTTGCATGTGCTGTGCCCCCCCAAAGCCCAAACTCCTTCCACCATGCTGGGAGTTCTGAACTGTGCTTCTAAAGAGGCTTTATTTCCTGCTCAGAGCTGATACTTCCATTGTGCTGTGTTATCTGATGCTTAATTCCCAAGAAGAAAAAGGAACAAATTAATTTCAAACTTTCAAGTAAATCAAGTTAGGTGGGTTAAAAAAGATCCTTAAAGAGTTCCTCTCTCTGTGAGCAGTGGGTACAAGGGGTTAACCTGAACAATTGCATCAGTTTTAAATCTTCAGTAGCTGCTGTAAATTAAACTCTAAATAAACCATTTTTGTTTTAATTGGGTTTTGTTTGATTTGTAAAACACAGTTATTTTTACTAGGTAGAAACCCATTGGATGTATGGAGCCCAATGGCCCTGCAGGAAGTGGAAGGGTTTTACTGCGGGCGTTTTGACACGTGGATGTTATTGTTTGACAAACGTGAGGAAGGGATTGGATTCTCACTTGGTGATTAGGTCTGTGATGACAGAGACACTTCATACAGCTTAAAGAATGTATTTTTCAATAGCTTTAGGGGTGGTTTTTACTCTGCTGTAGGTGGATTCCATACTAAGGGAAGTTTGGAAAACTTCCTGTTAATAACTGAGAACTCAAACGTGAGCTGCGTTTTAAAAGAAACTTTAAAGGTTCTTATTTCCCTGGTTATAGAATTCAAACCTGGTGTCACTTCACATCTCGTAGTTGCTGGATGTTGGTCCTCACTAAGACATTTTTTTTTTCCCAGTTTGGAATCCACTGGACATAGAAACAACAAGAGATACTGAGCCCCTCATGCACTGGATAAACGTGTGTACCCAGCTCTGGGCTTGCTGTGGTCAGACTATCTGCAGAACAAGGAAAGTGATGGATTTATGTGACAGTGAAATGGGAACTTTCTGTACTTTATAAACTAATAATTAGAAATAATGAAGATTTAGACAGGGTTTAAGGTCATTTGGAGCTACTGTATATTCTGACATGTTCAAATCTGTGAGTGAATTTTACCTTCTATCCACATATCCAATGTACTGCTCATAGTGGTTTAGGTTTTGAAAGACTAAATAACGCAGAGGAAGCCCTAGAGATACAGAATGTAAGTGGGACAAATTACAGCAATATGTACATCTGTATAGATGTGTGAAACTGAACAGCAGAAGGTTTGGAGTGATGGTCTCAAGGAGGCAGTAGTGTTAAACTGTTCTTCAAAAGGACGTTGAGTTTTGCAGTGTGCTGTGTTAGGTTTAATGATGGCAATGCCACATTTTGGAGTGAAATCGTGCCAGGATCACAGAAGGCAGCTTTGTTTCCTAAAATCAAAGCACCTCCTGAAATGTGCCTAGTCTGATTTGTCAGGATGGGGGGTTTGTTGAGGTTGCATTTCTGCAGGTTACGCCCTGACTGTTCTTCATCATCATTAGTTCCCTTTCCCATTTTTAACCAGCACAGCAATTAATAGAGTATTACAATAGAAGCTTTTATAGAGAAAAAGATGATGCTCGCGGGGGAGCAGCTCTGGCTGGTGCCAATGGTTGGCAGTTGGTGGCTTTGGGAGGATCTGGATTCTCTGTGTGGGTGAAGCCTCACAGCTACTTCCAAGCAGATCCCATCTTGTTAATGCTGGGTTTGGCTGGGTTTGGCTGGGTTTGGGTTCTCAGCCTGAGCAGGCAGTGGAAGGGGAAGGCTGGGTGCTGAGTGCAGGCTGGGAGCAGTAAACTGCTATTTAGTGATAAAGGCAGTTCAGTGTCTATTGTGTGAAGATCTGTCCCTGGGGAGAGCTGCAGCTTCTGCTTATGCCACTGGAGGGAAACCCCAGCATGGGACATGAGCTTTGAACACATCCAGAGGCAGCAAGGTGGTGGTGGTCAGGTTTGCCTGTTGGAAAGCATCTGCTATGGACTG